>NW_028120469.1:0-77000 GCF_965178545.1 Coloeus monedula
CCCATTCCCTGTCTCCTGCGCCATCGGTGGGAAGGATGGAGGAGTGGGGGAAGGTGTTTTGAAAGCTCTTCTTTCACTTCTCATTATCCTGCTCTGATTTTGTTATGAATAAATTCACTTGATATCTGTAAGTTGAGCCTGTTTTGCCCAGGACGGTGTTGGATGAGGGATCTCTCCTGGTCCTTATCTCAACCCATGAACCCTTTGTTATATTTTCTCTCTCCTGTCCAGCTGTGGACAGGAGTGAGAGAGCAGCTTTGGTGGGTGCCTGGAGTCCAGGCAGCATCAATGCACTACAGACCTGAACAAAACCTCCCTGGGCAATGATTCCCCTGGGGTCTAAAGCCCCCACCCCTGACACGACAGCCCCGTCCCACAGAAATGTCAGCCACTGAGCCTCTCGCTCTCCACGGCTTCACTGCTTTGGTGCCCAGTGGTTGCCACGGGGCCACCATGGCCCCTCTGAGCTGGGTTTGGGTGGGGTTTTGGTGGGTCTGCAGTCCCTGTTGTAATGTGGTTGTTCCAGTTCACAGACCATGATCTCTGGGCTGGCCACTCTGGGGATTTATTTTAGGTCACGTTTAAGCTGCAGCTTTGTCCATTCTGTTATTCATGTTCAGGTTGGCAGCTCCAGGACTCGCTGTGATCCAACTGTGACTCACATGCCAGGGCCATAAAATTCTGAAAAACTTCACTCATCAGCCCAGCAATTCCAGCCACTGCTGTCTACTTTTAAATAACACAAAACTGTCAACCCCTCCTGTGCTCACAGGAGCACCACAGAGCAGGAGAGCAGCGCAGCAGCCAGAGCTGAGGACTCCCACAAGGACAGAAGGACAGCGTGGAAGGATAAACAGAGCAGCTCTGAAAGCACCGAGTGCTGCTGCTCCCTGGCCCTGCTGCTGTGCTGGGACTCAGCTTCTCTCCCCCTCTGCACACAGGCACTGCCCTGCCAGATTCAGATGAGGTTTCAAAGGAAGCATTTTTGACCAACAAGTTGCTGCAGGATCCTTTATTTTGCTACAGTGCAGAGAGGAGGTGATTCCTCATTTCCATTGTCTCTGGGTAAAATTCGAGGTGTAAGCAGTGAATTATAAATAAGATGAATGATCCCAGTAATGGGATGATGACGGGATAAATAAAGTTTCCTTGAGCACAACATTATCACAAAATGAAAAAGGAAACCCTGCACACACACAGCCACTATGAAAAACTTGAGCAGACAGGCTGGGCCTGCACTGAGTTACACTGCAGCTGTGGAGAACAAAACCGGCACTTCATTGCTGCTGAAAAAATCCAGTCATCATTTTCCTCAGGGCATCCCTGAGCTCCTGGTTCCTCAGGCTGTAGATGAGGGGGTTCAGGGCTGGAGGCACCACCGAGTACAGAACTGACAGGGCCACATCCAGGGATGGGGACGAGATGGAGGGGGGCTTCAGGTGAGCAAATGCTGAAGTGCTGAGGAACAGAGAGAGCACGGCCAGGTGAGGGAGGCACGTGGAAAAGGCTTTGTGCCGGCCCTGATCAGAGGGGATCCTCAGCACAGCCCTGAAGATCTGCACATAGGAGAAAACAATGAACACAAAACAGCCAAAGAGCAAATAGACACTGACAGCGATGAGCCCAAGTTCCCTGAGGTGGGATTTGGAGCAGGAGAGCTTGAGGATGTGTGGGATTTCACAGAAGAACTGGCCCAGGGCATTGCCCTGGCCCAGGGGCAGGGAAAATGTATTGGCCGTGTGCATGAGAGCGTAGAGAAAGGCACTGGCACAGGCAGCTGCTGCCATGTGGGCACAAGCTCTGCTGCCCAGGAGGGTCCCGTAGTGCAGGGCTTTGCAGATGGACACGTAGCGCTCGTAGTACATGATGGTGAGGAGAAAATCCTCTGCTGAGAGGAAGAACAGAAAGAAAAACACCTGAGCAGCACATGCTGAGTAGGAGATGTGCCTGGTGCCCCAGAGGGAATTGTGCATGGCCTTGGGGACAGTGGTGCAGATGGAGCCCAGGTCGGTGAGGGCCAGGCTGAGCAGGAAGAAGAACATGGGGCTGTGCAGGTGCTGGCCGCAGGCTCCGGCGCTGATGATGAGGCCGCTGCCCAGGAGGGCAGCCAGGGAGATGCCCAGGAAGAGGCAGAAGTGCAGGAGCTGCAGCTGCCGCGTGTCTGCCAATGGCAGCAGGAGGAAGGGGCTGATGGAGCTGCTGTTGGACATTGGCTGTGTCTGGCCATGGGCACCTGTTCATGAGGAATGAAACAATGAAGAGTTAGAGGAGATGTCTGTAACTACAATCAAAGCCATTTCCTGTACACCGTCCCCTGGAAAATACACAGACACCCTTTCGTGCTTAAGAGTTCTGAGGTCTTTGTTTTTAAGCTCCCCCCATATCTCTCCTGGTATTCTTGGATATCAGAAATCCTCAGCATTTCTGCTGCCCTCAGGGAGAACAGAGCAACTTTTGCAAGGCAAAGATGATGAGTGGAGACTCAGGGGAGGTTCTCTGTCATTCTGACCTGTTCAGAGTTTCTCTGGGCTTTCACTTTTCTCAAATGCAGAATGTTCGCCCTCCCATGTTTCCCTTAAAGATCACCAGGTGCTGCTGGGAGCAGATGGATCCACCACAGACCCCCAAATGTCCGTCCCTCTCTCAAGGTCTCAGCACCACATTCGTAGCCGAGGACACCCCTGGCTCATTTCACCAACCCAACAGCATTTGCACACTTGTAGCACCTCTTCTTTTCTCCTCTCTCTGGGCCTTTCAGATAACACAAAGATGCTTCAGGACACGCTTGCATCCTGGAGGAAACTCCCAGCTTGGAAGGAAACCTCGGGGAGAGAGCCAAGAGTCCCAGAGCTGGCACTGGACGAAGGGAGATTGAGCTGCTGCCCTGGCTGCACTGACAGCCCTGCCCACAGCCGGGCACTGGGGCCAGCGTCACCCTGAGCCAGCTGTGCCCCCTCCCAGAGCCCCCAGGGCCGGGCAGCTGCTCCCAGCCCTGTGCTCTGCAGAGGGAACTGGGCCCGGGGCTGCAGAGCTGCCCCACGGCTCTGCTGCAGCTCTGCCTGCCCAGGAGGGGCTTCACGCCTTGGACCCCCGGCCCTGAGGGCAGAGGCTTGGCTGGGGGGCACAAGAGGGAGGGGGCTTCTTCAGAGGGAGGGGCTGCACTGGAGGGGACCCTGTGGGGATCTCTAAACTCTCCCTGACACATTGCTGGCTTTGTTTTCTCTCCTTCCCTGATCTCATCTCTGCTTCCTGGGGATTTTCCTCCTGGAGCTGTTTCCCTGTGCCTGATCTCTCCCTGCCAGCACTCACAGACCCCAAATCTCTGTGCACTCTCCTTGGCCCTACAGAAACCTGCCTGTGTGCAGGACACTGGCTGGGGCAGGTTCTGTTTGCAGCTTGGAGAAAGGACAGCTCAGACTGAGCCTGATGGGTCCAGCCAAGGTGATGCTGGTGCTGTCCATGGGCACAGGAGTGGCTGAAATCACAGGAGGGATCTCCTGTGCACCTGCTGATCACTAAAAGGAACAGTTTGGATGTCCCAGGGACCTGACAAAAGTCATAACACCTTTAATATTTATCCTCCCTCCCCACCATTCTCCAGTGGTAGGAAACTGAAAACAAAGGAAATTTCCTCATTTCTATCAAAATCCTTGTATTGGAAATATTCTGGGAGTGATCAGAGACCCTCAGCACGTCAGAGCCTCATGAGCATTTCACCTCCCCTGCACTCAAGATGCTCTGAGTTGTACTCACAGAATCTGTAGGCAGGGGGATGCTGCAGCTTTAGGAGATCCCTCCAGGAGCTGCAGCTGCCGTGTCCTGCAGCCAGAGGCTTCCTGTGCCAGGGGCTGGGAGTGATTCTCCCGCAGTCACTTCCCAGCCCCTTCCCAGCCCCGGCTGAGTTTAAGCCCTGTGTGCCTCTGTGCTGTGCCCGGGCTGGCTGCAGGCAGTGCCCCAGCCCTGCTGGGCTGTGCCCAGGAGCTGCTCCTGGCCAGAGCTGTCTCTCTGCAGCGCTGCCGCTTGCCAGGAGCTGCCTCTGTGCCAGGAGCCCGGCCCAGCTCAGCAGCACACACACAGCACAAGGACTGGAATGACCCTCTCGGGCCTTGGTGCTGAGGCCCTGAACATCAGTCCCTGACAGGGACTGGCACAAACCTCTCAAGGATTCCAGCCAGAATCAAACTTCAAAGTTTCTGGAAGTTTTCATGGGTCCCAGTGAGGGACACGACTGAGAAAGTGTCCTCAGGCTCCAGTCAGAGCAGAGAACTGGAGCCAGGGATGGCAGGGGGGACAAAGAGAAGCCAAGTCTTGGTGCCCTGGGGCACAGCAGCGTCTGGGCCACCAAGGGCTGGGAGGAGACACCTTGTCCTGAGGCCCTGGGGCCTCCTGGCACAGCCGCAGCAAGGCTGGACACTGTCAGCCCCTTGTCCTGCCCTCAGCATCCCCCCACATCCCAGTGGCCTCAGGGATCTGCTGGAAGGAGTCCCTGGGGAGCCTTGGTCAGGAATGGCCCTGGGGGCTCCTCAATGCTCCCAGGGACTGCAGGGTTTTCAAAGGACTTTGGCTTTGGCTTTTGCCTGGGAGTCTCTGAGAGCTTTGTGCAATCCTGGCCCCCAATTCTCTGCTCTAATGAGTCCCTGGAGATTCTTTGTCAGTAACAACACTCAGTGGGGCTCATTAATGCTTTGAGATACTCAAGGTTTTTAAGGTACTTTGGATTTTCCTTTCCACACTGAGTCTGTGAGAGCTTTTGTTCAATCCTGGCCTCCAATTCTCTCCTCCAAGGAGTTGTGAAAAATGAGGTTCACTTTTTGTAAAATTTTAAAGAAGTTTAATAAAAGGGACCATTAGGAGACAATAGCAAAAAGGGTGTTACGGCCGGGTGTTTTGGCAGAGAGCCAAAGGCCCACCTTTACATCCAAAAGATCGTCTTTAAAAGTACATCTCTTATTGCATATTCATCACAATCATGCATGATTCATAAATCCTTTGGAGTTTCTGTGTATCATCCCATCAGCCTTATCTTCCTCCTTGGCTCCACTATGTCTCTGTTCTCTCCATAAATTCTTCTCTCTCTGGTTTCTGGTTTTCTTCTTCTCTGATAAGATACTCCAGGAATGTGAAGGCTTTCTCTGCCTATCTTTTCTAAATTGACTACATAAACAATAGACATTCTAGATCATGTATTACATTACAGAATCTAGGGAAAGTTTTTCTAACATTATGTAACATGCGAAAAGCCAACATCACAATATATTCATAACAATAACTCCCTTTTCCTTTCTTTACAGATCATTTGGCTTGAGCAGTATCCCTTGTTTTCTAGCCTTTAATTGCTCATTTTTTTCACAAATCAATCTTGCTTCTTCAAAGGGATCTTTGATATCATTTTGCTTCTTTAACACCATGATCTTTTGTGCCGTTCCAGATGTGGCCAGTTTTGCTTCCACAGGCATTGGTACTATTTGCATGCCTTGGACCACAGTAGATATTAATAGAATAAAACAGGGGATCAGGCACAGGAGAAATATCAAGCCTGCAGTGACACATAAAAGGAAGAAGCCTCACTTCTTCCACCATTCTATTCCCAGTACATTATCCCACCAGCTAAGTTTTAGTGCAGATTCCCACTTTTGGACCAGTACATGGGCTATTTTTCTGATATTTTTGGATATATCTAGGATGGCATCCGCATGGTCATCTATCTTCAAACAACAACCTGATGTATTAAATTTTCCACAAACACTCATTCTTCAGCCAATGGATAGTCTAAAGCCAACCTATTCTGATACACCGCAGCTCTTGTTTGGCTCTGTTGGCTAGCTAATAATTCCAGTGCCTGACCAGTTGGGTTCGTTATTATTTCTACAACTGCTTGGAGTCTTATAATCCGATTCAGTGTGTAAATTGGGGTTCGATACGCCCAACTCCCATCTTGTGCCCAGGTAGCTGGCCCATACGTTTCAATTATGTGCTGAGTGGGCAATCCCTCATCTCCCCATTTTTGAGATCCTCCAATCAATTCTCTTTTATTCCTTTTCAGATCCTCATACACTGGTATTCCTAGTTGATCTCCGTCTGGCTCGGGTAAAAGAAAGAATCCTGGGTGTATGATTCCCAGGGTACAACTCCCTTTCCACCGAGAGGGGAGCTTTGCATATGCTCTTTTTTCTACATATCCAAAATAGGCCATCTGGTGCCCTCCAGTGATCAAATTTTTGTTGATTTATATTTTTGTTGATTATATATTTTGATATATATGGGATCCCAAAATAAGGGGGTTTGTTTGTATCATTGTATTGAAAGGGTTTGACCCTATTACTGTACTTACAATTCTTTTCCTTTGTTTTATCCTGAGTCCAATACAGAGCTGGTTTCTCGGGGACTGTAGCGGGTTGGGTTTGTAACTGGGCAGAAACACCAATTTAGTGTAGTGGTTTGGTCCAAAATACTCCTTCCTGTTTATCTTCTGTGAGAGAAGAATTAGGAGAAATGCAAAGCAGGCACCATACTTGAAAGAATATAAAGAAGTTTATTAACAGACCTAAAAGAAGGAAAAAAAATTATACCACCTTCAGAACTCTCCTCCTCCCCCCACCTTCCTCCCTTCTCCCACTGACAATGTAAAAAGACAACCCTTAAGATGTTCAGTCTGTTTACCACTTCCATAATAACCTTGCTCAGTCCATTTAGAAACAGAAGTCTCTTCTTGCTCATGCTATGAAAACATTATCACAACGAGACAGCCGCCCACTTCCAAATATTGTTCAGTCCATTTAGGAAGAGGAGTCTCTCTGCCTGCGTGTGAGTCCTTTCCCCCGACTTGCAGCTTTTCCCGCAACTGCTTTCGAGGGTCCACTCTTGAAGTTTTTGGGGTACAATTTTAAGGTTGAGCTGTTCAGAAACAAAAACAGAGGCCCTTCTCCTTCCTTGGGAGCAAAGGGTCTTCCTCATCTTCATCGTTAGGACTATCTCTGGGAGCATCTCTAGGGACTGAGGTTTTCTCCTTTCCCGTTTGGAGCAAAAGTCCTCATCTGGTCCATCTCTCCCTGTCCAAACTTCTCATGAAATTACAGCTGCGTCAGCATCTGCCTATCTCAGCGCAGGTGCTTTTGCTTACGAGCTGAACACTCCACCCCCCCATATCTTCAGGAAATTACAACAGGATACTCTGATATATCATAGCTTCACAACAGAATTTCAGCTTTAAGCATCTCCTCTCTCTTCCCTCAGGTTTTCAGCTCTTCACAGCAATAAAAGGGTTAATCTCACCTCGGCCTTGCAGCTGGAATTTTTCTTATAGAAGTGGAGAGGGAGGAGAGCCAAGCCGCTCCAGCTGCCCACGGCAAGGCAGTGGGGGGGGTTCCAAGGCTGGAACAGGCCCCTGGCTTCAGGATGGCCGTGGCCCGGCCCGGCCTGGTCCATTCTTAAGTGTGGATCACAGAGGCGGTCACAACTTTAAGTGGCTTAAAGAATTGTCCATATTCAAACTGGCCGCTGATAGGTTCTGTCAGGTCCCAGAGGAAGCTGTAAGCACCCCTCAGCAAGGACATTCCTTCCGGGACTATGCTTGCTAACCTATGACAGAAAGATGGAAGAAAAAATAAATGAAAAAGAAAGAGAGCAAAAAAAGAAAGAAAGAAAACAACAACAACAACAAAAGTTTAAAAAAATGAAGAAAGAAAGACTCAGCAACATCAAACAACAAGGAAAAAAGAAAGAAGGACAGAAACAAAGAAAAAAAAAGAACAGAATGAATGGCACAAGGAAAAAATGCAAAAAAAAGGAAGAAAGCAAAAAAAGAACAAAGAGAGAAAGCAACAAAAAAAATAAGGAAAAAAAAGAAAAATGATTTAAAAATGAAGAAAGAAAGAAAACTGAAAGAAATCAACAAGAAAATGAACAAAGCGAAGAAATATAAAGATGAAAAAAAGACTCAATAACGTGAAACCAAGAAGAAAAATGAAAAAAAAGAAAGAAGAAAGCAACAGAAAATTAAAAAAAGAAAAAGAAAAAATAAAAGAAAAAACATTACAAAATGAAGAATAAAAGAAAGAAAATGAAAGAAAGAAGACAGAAACTCATAAGAAAAGCAAAAAGAAAAAAGAAAAGCAGAATAAAAGAAAAGAAGAAAGAAACAAGAAACAGAAAAAGAAAAAAGGTGAAAGAAAGAATAAAAGAAAGAAAGGAATTCCAAGACAGAAATCAACAAAATAAAAAAGAGAAGAAAAAAGAAAAGAAGAAACAAAGAAAGCAACAAGAAACAGAAACAGGGAAAGAAAGCAAAAAGATATAAAAATGAAAGCAAGAAAGCAGGAAAGGAAGAAAGGAAGGAAATGAAAAGACAGAAATCAACAAGAAAATGAAAAAAGAGTGGAGAAAAAATGAAAAGACTCAATTGTGTGAAATGAAAAAGAAAAATGAAAAAAACAAAAACAAAAGAAAGAAGAAAGCAACAAGACAACAAACAAACAAAAAAGATGAAAGAAACAAGAAAGAAATAAAAAAAACCCAGAAAGACAAAAGAAAAAATGAAAGAAAAATAGAAAGGAAAAAAGCAAAAGAAGAAGAAAGACAGGAAGCAGCAACAAAAAAAGAAAAACAGGAAAAGAAAGAAAAAAGGTAAAAGAATGAAGAAAGAACGAAAGCTAAAAGAAATCAACAAGAAAATGAAAAAAGTGAAGAAAAAAATGAAGAAAAAGAAGAAAGAAAGAAAGAAAGACTCAATAAAATGAAATCAACGAGGAAAATGAAAAATAGAAGAAAAAAGAAAAATCATTAAACAATGAAGAAAGTGAGCAAGCAAAAAGATAATAAAAAGAGAAGGAGAAAGAAAGGAAGGAAATCAAAAGACAGAAGTCAACAAGAAAATGAAAAAAGGGCAGAAAAAAGGAAAGAAGAAACAAGGAAGAAAGACTAAATAGCATGAAACCAACAAGGAAATAAATATAAAAAAAGACAAAAAAAAAAAGAAGAAGGAAAGAAAGAAACAAGGAAGAAAGACAAAAAAGAAGAGAAAGAAAGAAGATGAAAGAAAACAAAAAAGAAAGCAAGCAAAAAGGAAAGAAAGAAGAAAGACAGAAAGCAACAGAAAAGAATAAAAAGGGAAAAGAAAGCAAAAAGAGAAAAATAAAAAGAAGAACGGGAGAAAGCAACAAGAAACAAAAACAGAAAAAAAGAAAAAATACATAAAAAATGAAGAAACAAAGAAAGTAAAAAGACAGAAAAAAGGAAAGAAAAGAAAGAAAGAAAAAGAAAGAGAAAGAAAAAGAAAGAAAGAAAGAAAGAAAGAAAGAAAGAAAGAAAGAAAGAAAGAAAGAAAGAAAGAAAGAAAGAAAAAGAAAGAAAGAAAGAAAGAAAAAGAAAGAAAGAAAGAAAGAAAGAAAGAAAGAAAGAAAGAAAGAAAGAAAGAAAGAAAGAAAGAAAGAAAGAAAGAAAGAAAGAAAGAAAGAAAGAAAGAAAGAAAGAAAAGAAAAGAAAGAAAGAAAGAAACTCAATAATGTGAAACCAACAAGAAAAATGGGGGGAAAAATGAAAGAAAGAAGAAAGTAACAAGAAACAATACAAACTAAAAAAAACCCCAAAACCAAAAACCCCACCATGAAAATGAAGAAAAAAAGGGAAAAAAAGACAAAAGGATAATAAAAATGAAAGAAAGAAAGAAAGAAAGAAAGAAAGAAAGAAAGAAAGAAAGAAAGAAAGAAAGAAAACCAAAACATAGAAATCAACAAGAAAATGAAAAAAGAAGAAAGAAAGATGAAATAACATGAAACCAACAAGAGTATAACAGAAAAAGAAAAAGGAAAAAGGAAAAGAATAAAGAATGAAACAAGGAAGAAAGAAAGAAAAGAAGACCAAAAAAGAAAGATGCAAGAAAAAATGAATGAAAAAAGAAAGCAAAAAAAGAAAGAAAGAACAAAGGAAACAGCAAAAGAAAACCAAAAAAAGGAAAAACAAAGACTGAAAAAATTAAGAAAGAAAGACTCAATAATGCGAAACCAACAAGAAAAAGGGAAAAAAAAGAAAAAAGAAAAGAAGAAAGAAAAAGCAATCAACAAGAAACAGAAAGAGAAAGCAAAAGATATAAAAATGAAAGCAAGAAAGCAGGGAAGAAAGGAAGGAAAGAAGAAAGACAGAAAAAAGGAAAGGAAATGAAAAGACAGAAATCAACAAGAAAAGGAAAAAAGTGAAGAAAAAGAAAAGAAAAAAGTGAAGAAAGAAAGACTAAATAGCATGAAACCAACAAGAAAAGGGGGGAAAGGGGGAAAAAAGAAAGAAAACAAAGAAAGAAAGAAAGAAGAAAGAAAGCAACAAAAAATAAAGGCATGGAAAGCAAAGATTAAAAAAATAAGGACTCAATAATGTGAAACCAAGAAGAAAAATGAAAAAAGAAAAATAGAAAGCAACAAGAAAGAAAAAGAAAGAAAAAAAGAGAGAAAAAACAGATAAAAAATGAAGAAAGAAAAAAAGAAAGAAAAAGGTAAAATAACAAGAAAGAAAGAAGACAGAAAGCAATAAGAAAATGAGAAAGAAAAGCAGAAAAGCAGAATAAAAGAAAATAAGAAAGAAAGCAACAAGAAACAGAAAGCAAAAAGGAGAAAGAAAGACTAAAATTTTATAAATTTTATAAATTGCACAGTTCCTTCAGTTGGTGTCTGTGTCTTTGGTGCTGACCCTGCCCACCAGCAAAACAGGGCCCCATCCCGCCTGAGTGTTAGCTGGGAAGACAAAAACCCTCACTCCAAATGTCCCCCCTTCCTCCTTGTTCCCCCCACTTTATACACTGAGCATGATGTCCTGTGGTCTGGGATATGCCTGGGGTCAGTTGGGGTCAGCTGTCCTGGCTGTGACCCCGCCCAAGCTGCCCCGCACCCCCAGCCCCTCGCCAGCGTGGCCAGACGAGGGGCAGGAAAGGCCTTGGCTCTGTGCAAGCTCAGCAAGAACAAAACCATCTCAGTGTGAGCAACGCTGTGCTCAGCACAGAGCCAAACACAGCCCCAGAGAAAGGCCTGGCAAGGAAATTCCCTCTGGCCCAGCCCGCAGCAGCACCCCATGGCCACCCAGCATCACCACGGCTCCACGGGTTCCTTTCCATGGCCCCGGCCCTGGCCACGGGACCTTGGGCTGGTGGCCATGGCAGCCGCCTGTGGCCCAGGGCTCCGTGCCCGTGTCCATGGCAGCAGTGCCCGGCCACGGGCCCTGAGTGCGGGTGACCGTGCCAATGCCCATGGCAGCGGGGCCAAGCGTTGGTGTGCGTGGCACCAAAGTGAGGAACTGGTCCCTGTGGCGGCTGCCGTGGCACCTGAGGGCATCAGCGAGTGTCACTGCAATTGTAGCTGGCACCAGCCTGGCACCGCTCTGTCCTGAGGGCTGCCATGGCAGCCGAGGGCAGCCACAGCTCTGCGGGCAAGTGGCCACGGAGCCTGACTGCAGCAATGGGGCCTGGGGGGGTTTCCAAGGGAACTGGAACTGCTGAGGGTTGCCATGGCATCCAACCCCCTGGGATGTCACACAGCCACCCTGGGATGTCACAACCACTCAGTGATGTCATAGGCTGCTCTATGATGTCAGACCTCTGCCCTGTGATATCACAGCCATATCGGGGATGTCACAGCTCAGTCTGTGATGTCACACAGCCATCCTGTGATGTCATAGCCACTCTGTGAGGTCACACCACCAAACTGTGATGTCACAGTCCTCTCTGTGATATCACAGAGCTGCTCCATGATGTCACAGCTGACTCTATGATGTCATAAAGCCACCCTGTGATGTCACAACCCACTCTGTGATGTCACAGCCTGTTCTGGGATGGCTCAGCCCTCTCTGTAATGTCACACCAATACCCTGTGATGTCACAGCCCACTCTGTGATGTCACACAGCCCCTTTCTGACATCACAGCTGCTCTGTGGGTCTGTGACACAGGCACAGAGGTGTTCCCAAAACTTCAGTGAAACAAAACCTCCTCAGCACCAGCGCAGCACGAAGCAGCAGCATTCTTTATTGGGCCGGATGCACAAGGGGAGAGCCCCTCCCAAAGTCGTGTGCGCCGAGTTCAGGAATGTTCCTGTCTGCAGACTGTGCTTCACAGACACATTCCCAGATTGTCCCACAAGAAACACACACACGATCATCATTGCCCCAAAATCATTGCAGATTTCCCCCACCCCTTTGCACATCCGTTCTTCTGCCCTGGGGGTCTCTTTGGGGGTCCCTGGTGGTCGCTGACCCCAAAGCCAGCCCTGGCTGCCCGGTGAACTGGTGAAAGTTGGCACACCTGGGCTGGTTGCTGCCTACAGAATCAGCCTTGTGCAGGTCCATGGCCAGTGGCTTTTGGAGAAGAAGCATTGTATGAACCCACCAGGTGCAAACGGTTTTTCATCCGGCAAATTTCCCCCCCTTGGAGGGCTGGGAAGCTTCTCTTCCCTTCAAGCCTTCGGAAGCCTCACTCTGCTCCTTTACTCACATCCCACGAGTTCCTCAGCTGCTTTCACAACCATGTTCTTTACACAGCTCAAAGCAAGTGTCATAAGCACAAGTAGTGCTGTGGTCCCAGTTAGACTTTGCAAAAGTGACGCCAACCATCAGTCAGGGAAAATCCAAGTCCTCTAACAATTTTATCCAACCAGTTACTGTTGAACCCTCCCCTTAATTCCCTGCTGGATGCAGCAACTGATTTTATCCTCTCTACCCGATCATCCCATCCAGCATCACATTTGGAATGTGCACACAACAAGTGTTGCTGTTCCAGTTCAAGAATCCACACACTCCCTGTCCATGTAGCAGCAATAGGGCTAAAGCCAATCTGCTCTGGAAGGTCATTTTAGCTGGGGCTGGCAATTGTTCCTTTATTTCAGCAAACCCCAAAGGAGCTGCATTCCCTAAAGTTTCCATCTGCAGAGCCCAATGGTGTGTGGCTGCTCTGTTCCTAAAGGCAGATCTTTGCGGAGCAGAGATGGATTCTAAAATCCGTCCCGCTGGAGTTCCCGCACTGGGATGTTTCCCAGTTCCATCCCCTTTAACCTTTCCCCACAGTCGGGTTCCCAGAGGTGACTCCTTGCACGTGGGACGGAACGTTCATACCCCCAGTGTCCATGGTGCTCCTGATTCTCCCAGGGGCAAACGTGTGCTCCAAATTCCATCCCTTCCCACCCATCCTGGGGCTCCTAAGGATCTGACCGTGTCCTGCTGACACTCTGCCTCTCCAAGGCTCCTTGTTTGTTGGCTCAGCCCAGGTGTCCCTGAGAAAGGCAGAATCATTTCTACAAACACAGCCCAGCCTCAGAGCCTGGGCCACAGCCAGGAGCTGCTGGACCTCAGCATTCCAAACAGCTCAAGTGTCTGTCCCAGGGCAATCCCACTTTTCCTTGGTCCTGGCATCCTTTGGCCTTGACCTTGTTAAATCAGGATATTTTATACCCACCTCTAAGGGGTCCTGTGGGAGGCCTGGGCTCCCTGCCCAGCCCAGACACCCCTGAACTGGCTGGAAACATTCCCAGAGTCCTGTCTGAGGGTGATTCCATACTGCTGGAATTTGACAGCCCCAGGGGGTATTAGTGCAATCTGTCAGCTGATCAATATTTCCTGAGGTAATTTCCAGATCTGCTTTGGAAACGTTACAATTCTCAGCACTATTGTTTTGATGTGTCCATGGTAAGGAATATTCTCCTTCCATCCCTGTCCAGGTGCCCTGGGTGCTATTCCCTTCCCACACACGTGTTCCCAGATTTTTGTCAAATTGCTGACTGAAGCTCCCCATGGAACTGGATTTTCTGCAGAGGTTGGTGTTGGCAAACAAGCTGTTACAGGGGTTACATTCTGTCATCTGCCAACATCTTGCACTGACTTTGAAAACCCCATTTCCCTTCCCAGAAGTCAGGAACATTGTTTCTATTATTATTATAAATGCACAATGATTGATCATCTTCATCTAGATCCAATAAATAGTATCCCCTTAGAAAATCAGATTCAATACCTAAAACAACAGGATTTATGTAAAACCCCAAACTCCATGGTGTCAGTCAGTCTTGTTTCTGCTGTGTTTAATGTGTGCTCGCTGGTTTTACCCACATGTGATGAACCCTGAGTTTGATTCCTTCTACCCTGAGTGCAGGGTAGGTTACCAGGAGGACTTGAGATGGTCCCTTCCACTTTGGCTGGATTGTTCCAAAATTCCAGGTTCTGATGCACACCGCATCTCCTGGTTGGAAAGGATGTACAGGCGAGTCCAGCCCCAATGATCTGTTGAGAACCATGCACCTTTTAAGGCTTACAAGAGTTAGGCCCAGGGCTATGAAATATTCATTTCTGCAAAGCTTCTGAGACTTCCCTTGGCTTGTTGGTGCCCCATGGGAAAGCTTCTGGCCATCCAGAAAAAGGATCCACCAATACCAAAATGTGCCAGTGCCCCTTCTGCCTGGGCACTTCTGCAAAGTCAGTTGGCCAAAATCCCCTGGTGATTCCCATTTAAGGAGCCCTGGAGGCAGCCTTCTTCCTTCAAAACCAATCCCATCTTTCTCAACAACTGATCTATTATTTTTTGCCACTTTTCTGCTTACTAGATGCCTTTGTAAACTAGCCACCATATTCTCCATTTCCTCATGTGTTTCCTGATGTTTGAGTTCCGTTCTACATTAATTGTGGAGCTACAATTACCTGCCCACACGGGGTTACCAATCACCTGCTGGGATTTTCCATAGCTGCTGCTGCTGCTGGGCTGACTGCCTGTCCTGGTCACTGGAATCTGGTTGTTGTTGCAGAACATTCCAGTTTTTGCTAGGTATTAGTGCAAGGAGAGCTTTTTCAGCACCCTTCTTGAGCTGTTTGGTCAGCCAATGGATTCCCTGGATTAACTGGGGAGTCTCCAAACCCATGGGCTTTACAAGGGCATCAGGGCCACTTCTTTTGGCTTTGGCACACTCTGCAGTAGGGGACTGATTTCTTTTTGTACTCACTGGGGACCTCTGTGCCCTTTCCTTCCATGTGGCTCCCTGGGCGTGTATTATTCCAAACCCAGAGTTCAAATCAGTCCATATGTTCACCCTTTTTCCTTCAGTGATCTCTAGGCAAGGTCATTCATTCTGCTTTTTGTGCTGCTGTGTTCAAAGCTAAAGCCTGGCCTTCTATGACCTGGCTCGAGGTTCCCATTGCACACCCAGCTGCCCGTTTCCACCAGAACCACCTCCTATGCAGGAGGTGCTGCACAGCCTCTTTCTCTTTCTCTTTTTCATTTCAGAGGAGTTTTCCCTCCTCGCCATCGAGTGCTACGACTGCTACATGTCCCTCTGCAAACCCCTGCAAGACAGGACCCTCCTGGGCAGCAGAGCTTGTGCCCACATGGCAGCAGCTGCCTGGGCCAGTGCCTTTCTCAACACTCTGCTGCACACGGCCACTACGTTTTCCTTGCCCCTGTGGCAGGGCAATGCCCTGGGCCAGTTCTTGGGTGAAATGCCACAGATCCTCAAGCTCTCCTGCTCACACTGCCACCTCAGGGAACTCGGGCTTGTTGTGTTTTCCATCTGTTTAACTTTTGGTTCTTTTGTGTTCATTGTTTTCTCCTATGTGCAGATCTTCAGGGCTGTGCTGAGGATCCCCTCTGAGCAGGGATGGCACAAAGCCTTTTGCACGTGCCTCCCTCACCTGGTTGTGGTCTCTCTGTTCCTCAGCACTGGCTTTGTTGCCTGCCTGAAGCCCCCCTCCATCTCCTCCCCATCCCTGGACCTGGCACTGCCAGTTCTGTACTCGGTGGCGCCTCCAGCCCTGAAGCCCCTCATCTACAGCCTGAGGAACCAGGAGCTCAAGGATGCCCTGAGGAAAATGATGACTGGATGCTTTCCAGCAGCAAAAACCTGCCTGTTTTCAGCTCCATAGGCTAAAGTGTAATCATTAGAGGCCCAGCCTGCCTTCTCAGGTTGTTTTGGTGGTGGTGGTTTTGGGGGCTTTTTTTCTTCTCATATGTTAAGGTTGTACCCAAAAGATTTTGTTATGCATCTTATTCACTGTTTACAGGCTGAATGTGACTGTTGGCAGGGACTGTGTCAATAAGGAGTCTGCTCTGTGGGTATTCACATTAAATAAAGGACCCATCAGCAAGGTCTCTGTTCAAGATCCTTTGGTTGAGTCCATCCCTGAAGCTGGAGGGCAGGGCCAGTGTTGCAGGCATTGTGGGGGAAGAGTCCCAGCAGAGCAGCACAGCCAGGGAGCAGCAGAGCTTGGTCTTTTCAGAGCTCCTCTCTTATTACTTCCACTCTCTCCTTTGGAGCCGCTGTGATGGTGTAAGGCCAACAGCTCTGTCCGGGTGGTGCGAGTCCTGCTGCGTGTCACAGGCAGGGACAGGCCATGGGCACTGCTGGGACACAGCTGGGCTCCGCCACAGCAGTTCCATCAGCAAAGGGCATCTCCTGAAGGCCCTGCAGGAAGGCTTTGCTCTCCCTCCACAGTCACTGTCAGGAACAGGCCCAAGGACCAGACTCTAAAGAGGCTGCCTGTGTTCCTTGTTCTCCCAGGGCTCAGTGGGATGAGATCAGGGTCCCAGTGTGGCCTTCAAGAGACTCAGGTGTGGTTCAGGTTTTGCTTGTTGGTGGCCAGTGCCCACCAGATGGTGAATGGTCTGTGATGAACCTTCCTGGGGCTCTGCAACTTGTGCTAGGGCTGATGGCAGGGGAATGTTCTTCTGGAGGGACTTGGGAGCTGCCAGCAGAACACAGGGGACCTGCAGGGACAGTGTGTGCCAGGGATCAGCAGTGAGTGGAGCTCACTGGGCACAGGCCTGTCCTGGGTGGGCGCACCCAGAGATAAAGGACTGAATGTTGCCTATGACCCATGAGAGCTCTGAGGCCCCAGGGGACACAGCAGGTACAGGGAAAGGAGTGTGGGCAGTGACTCGTCTGACCCTAGGGGAACTTGCAGAGGAGGATCCAGGGCAGCCCCAGCCCATGTGCCCGCCCTGGAACAAGGCAGGCACCTCTGAGCACCCTCCATGGCCACAGCAGAGCCTGTGTGGGAGGGGGTCAGTGCAGGGAGCAGCATCAGCTGCAGAGCTCTGTCTCCCAGCTTGAGCAGCACAGCCCAGCAGAGGCAGCCCATGGCCCCGGGCAGCACAGCCCCCATGCTCTGCAGAGCAGCACCCCCAGCTCGGGGGCTCTGGGCAGCAGGGCAGAGGCTACAGCAATGGCTGCTCAGGCCAGCACAGACGTGTTCCCCTGGGAAAGGCTCTGTGGGGAGCTGGCATGGGCCAGGAGAAGAGCAGGAGCTCGTGTGTGTGCAGAGGAGCCCTGGCAAGAGGCTGCCCTGTGCCTGGGATAGCAGCAGGAGCAGCCTGAGGAGCCCCGGAGCCAACTCTCTGCTGCTGTGCCTGGCAGCGGGGCCCTGGGGCTGCAAGAGCTGCCCGAGCTGAGGATCTCCTGAGCATTCCAGACACAGAGTCACTGTCCCGGACCTCCAGTGCCTCCAGTTCCTGCTGCAGGGCCAGACAGGACTGGGCTTCTTTGCAGGGCTGGGGCCGGGGCAGGGAGAGGAAAACAATGGACCCTTGATTATAGGAGTCCCCACAGTGTCACAATGCTCTCCATGGTTCCACGAGGCCTTGCCGTGTCACGCTGGCCCCTTGGTTCTTTTGGGCCCCACGGTGTCACTATGGCACCCTTGGTTACACGAGGCCCCGCGGTGTCGCAAGGCACCTTTGGTTCTCCCAGGGCCCTCAGTGTCTGTTTTGCCAGTGGGCAGGGTCAGCACCAAAGACACAGACCCCAAGTTCAGGAATAGTGTAATTTATTAGAATGCAAAACTGCAAAGAATCACAAAAGGAGAAGCCCAGCAAAGCACCCAATCATCACTACCCAAGATTGTGTACAGTAATCAAGAAAGAGACAGCACCAGTCACCCTCAGACCTTGCCATCATCCACATCCTCACATCAGCTGGGGGAAGCTGTCACAGCCAAGGACTGGAGAGCCATTCCTGGACCCTGGGAATTCCTGCAGGTACATCCACCTTTGCGGGCACCGAGGCTTCAACCTCGCTGTGAAAGGGCCCAGCTTTGACAGCGTTGAACAAACAAGCTGACATCACTTCTAGTGTGAGAACATCTGGTTTCATTCTCCTCTTTGGTTTCTCCCAAAGCCTGGCCAGGGCTCAAGGAGGAACCGAGGGAGTTTGATCCTAAAACCCCAAACAAGGCCAGATGGGGCCCTGTCCAGTTTCTAAATACAGAAAGGTAAATCCGTGTTTCACCAATGAACATAGAGCATATTGCTAATAATGCTCTGTTAATGAACAGATAGAAATAGAACATTTGGTTGGAAGGTTCATGTAGATGTCAACTTTGGCTCAGAGCCTGTTGTTCAGGCCTCAGTCAGGGCCTGTTGTTCAGGCCTCAGTACTTCAATCAGTCCTTTGACCTAGAGACGAACTACAACCTTCATAACAATTCTTTTGATACTACAATCTTTTAGATTTAAGCATTTGAACTACTTTGTTGACAAGCCAAAATATCATAAAGTGCTTTAAGGGTATCTTTTCACAATCTTCATAGGAACGCTTAACCCAGCCATGATTAAAGAGCTGTGCGTGACTTTGATTCCATTTCCCTTTATACTGGGTGCAACTGAACAGTTCACAGTGTGGGTGCATACAACCTATTCCAGGAGACAACATCCATCCACAGACACTTTTTCCTACATATATTCCTCTTTATCCGATTTAGGCAAGAAATGCCTTTTCTATGAAAATGCAGCGGTCAGGGATCGCCACCCTCGGTCTAGAACCCTGTTTTTATCATGAACTGTGCTCAAGTTTCTAACCCACCATTTGGGTTGGGCCAGATGAGCCAGCCAAGGCCAGTCATCGAATCCTTCTGGACTTCCACGCACCCAGCAATTACTGAGGTTAAATGAGTTCCCTATCTCTGCTCCTACTGTTAGAAATCTATTTTCCCAACCAGGGCTCCGATTACAGTGACAACATTAAATCAACAAGATCAACCATAGTTTCACTGTTAAGTGGTCCCTTTCTGTCTTCAGAAGTCACTCAGTGGCACATCAGTCTTCACATCGAGCGCCGTGGATCAGAGCACTTTCCAAAGGGGCCATGGGGGCAAAGAGGGAGATTTGGTCTGGCAGGCTCTGCAAAACAATATCCTGTAACATCTCTTTGTTCTCACATAGAACACTTGGCTGCAGGGACATGTTCCCATCTTTCTCACCCAGGTTTCAGGATTCAAACAGTGTTGTCTTTGCCTACAGCTCTTACTTCAGCTGGCTCAGGCGGGCCATTTGGCCTCTGGACCCACACTCTGGCTCCATGATTAGGACTGGTAGATCCAAACCCTTTATCTCCATGAACAGTAGTGATGTGAGGTGGATGTCCTTTTTTCACGGTTGTTTTAAAAACTGGCAATATCAATAATTGTGCTACCCTGCTATGGGGTTGAATAATCCAGTGTTGTTCACTATTGTTTAACAGAACTACTTTAATTTCTCCTTGATAATCTGCACCAAGCACTCCTCCCATGACATGAACACTTGTCAAGGCCAAGCTTGAGTGAGCAGTTATCAAACCAAAGTGTCCCGGAGGAATCTGAATTCCTGTGCCAGTATTGATAACTCTCATTTGCTTCTGATTTATCCTAATTAATTCTAATGCATAAAGGTCCAGCCCTGCAGCCTCCGGGATGGCCCTGTCAGGGGCCATCACCCCCGGAACAATTTCCCAGGAAGTCAGAGTGTCACTGTCCATGGTTGTATTTGCAAATTGGGTGCAGCCATGCGCACCTAGGGGGTTTCCATTTCCCCAGTGGGCCCATTGTTAAGGATATGGAGCACATCTGTGAGGTGGGTTTTTCATTGCAACAGCTTCCCATCTCCTATATTTTTCAACTGCTCTTTCAACAACCCCTTCATCTGTTCAATCAATTCTGCAGCTTGTGGATAGTCTGGTATATGAAAAACCCAGCAGTCTTACTCACTTTATTTTTCACAGGAACAGACAAAGCATTCCATGTCCTGGCGTCAGCAAACCCTATCAAAACAGCCAGTTTCATCCCTTCCTCCTTCATCTCTTGTATACAATCTCACACAGTTTCCCAGCGATGTTGGGGTCCTGGCCAATCATTATCTGTAGAGTACTTAGTCTTATATCCCTGAGCAGCCAAAGCTAACAAATTGGTATTTGGAGCATTATTTCACAACGTCATTATATACATGTGAAAACATAAACATACGATTTTTATTAAATTATATACATGTAGATAATTCTTTTTATTATTATTCTTGTTATTATTATTATTATTTCCTTTGCTCAACAAATCCAAGCTCAAGATTAAAAACTTCTTCTGTCGCTCCATGTGGGAGCGTTGCAACAACAAGCGTTCCTTCTGTTGGTGCTGTTTCCGAGATGCTGTTAACAAAATTCACCCTCATCTTCCCAAACCCACAAGTTCTTTTCCTTTTCCCATATGCAATTTTTGGATGCATTCTAATACATCCAGTGCTTCAGCTTCTTTCAATTGACGTCCTCATTGCTCGCACGGTGCTCCGACCTCAGCCCACGCCACAGCCAGCAAACCTTCGGGAAGGTCTTCCCATCCGGGAATTTTGGATGAGACTGATTCCTTACACTTTCATTTAAAAAGCAGCATTTTGTTGTGATCCAGCCAGACTATACCAAATTTGTTTTACCAGTGGGCAGGGTCAGCACCAAAGACACAGACACCAACTCAAGGAATCAGCGTCATTTACTGTAGTTCAAAGCAGCAAAGAATCACAAAAGGAGAAGCTCAGCAATGCACCCAATCATCATAGCCAAAGATTGCCCGTAGTGATTAAGAAAGAGACAGCAGCAGTTCCCCTCAGACTTTACCATCGCCCACATGCACCCATCAGCTGGGGGAAGCTGTCCCAGCCAAGGACTGGAGAGCCACTCCCGGACACTGGGAATTCCTGCAGCTGCCTCCAGCCACAGGTGAGGCTTCCAACCTTGCTGGGAGAGGGCCCGGCTTTGATAGTGTTGAACTGACAAACCGACAGCACTTCTAGTGTGGGAATATCTGGTTTCATTCTCCTGTTTGGTTTCTCCCCAAGCCTGGCCAGGGCTCAAGGAGGAAGCAAGGGAGTTGACTTTGACCATACAGCCCCGAACAAGGCCAGATGTCAGATTTTGTGGCCTTGTCCAGCTTCCAAATACAGAAAGGTCAATCCATGTTTCACTAATGGGTGGATACATCTATCAGAGCGCTAATGACCATGCGCATTTCATTAATGAGCAAGTTCAAAGAGAACCTTTGCTTGGAAGGTTCTGATGGTGCCCCAAGCCCCGGGACTGGAGGGGCCCCTTGGCTGCAGGGCTGGGAGGGAGCTGCCCCTTGTTCTCACTCTGCCTCACGCAAAGCTGGGCCGCTCACAAGTGGGGCAGCACAGCAAACAGGCAGCCTGCAAGTCTCTTCCATCCTCGTCTCTTGAGATTTTTCACCTTTGAGCTTAAGGTCTACAAAGGCAACTGCTTTTGGTCCCGCTGTGTATCACCACGTTAAGCAATGCTGCTAAATCCGTCTGTAGCACAGCAGCAGGGGAAAGGCCTCAGCCCTTCAGTGTCAGGAGCTGCCGGGCTCTGCCTGAGCAGCTCAGCCAGCAGGAAGGGAGCTGCTCCACACGGGAACGAGGAGCAAAGGACTGCAGTACCTCCTTCTTGGGCAGAGCCCAAATTCGGTGGGGGAATGTCTCGGTTTTGAAAGACAGGTGTCTGCTAAGGAAGGCAGAAGACCCCCTTGAAGTGGCAGATATAACCCCTTTTCCCTCCAAGTTATTATATTTTGAAATCAAGGGCCTTTAGGCAAAGATGTGGGAAATAGGAATAACAGTTCTTTACTATATATATATATATATATATATATATATATATATATATATATGTATATAACCAGTCAAACAAAACAACAATAACTGTAGCAGTAACAGCACACACAAACCCAGTGCCAGCCTTCTCGGCTGTCAGGCCCTTTCCCCTCGGGTGCAGTTCCGCTCGCAGCCGGCAGGGGCGCTGGCGGCTCCCGGTGAGCAGGGCAGGTGCGATGGTTCCCCCGCGGCTGCAGGGGGCGCTCCGGAGCGAGCTCGGGAAACACGCGGCACCCGTGCCCTGGGATCCCGGGAAGGGATGGAACAAAGGCTTCACAAACCCCTGGGCAGCCGATCCCAGACTCTCAGGAAACAGCAGGCTGGAACGGTAGGCTAGAGCGGCAGGCTAGAACGGCAGGGACAAGCACAAATCCCGGGTGGCAGATGAGATGTATCCAGATGGGAAAACCCCACGGATGCCCAGGCAGGCAGGGCGAGCAGAGCTACAGCGTAGCGAAAACTCGAAGCAGCAGCAGCGGGGCAGGGCAGCCACAGCTCGGCCTCCAGCAGGGCAGGGAAAGCGGCTTTTGGGGTCCCGGCGTTGTTTCCAGCAGGAAGAAAAAACGGCCAAAAAGAAAGAAGCAGCAGCTCCTTTCTCTGCAGCTCCTCTCTCCGGACGCTCAGAGCGAACTGACTCCACACCCAGGTGTAGACAAAAGGAGTAGCCAGGCCCGCCCCACTCCTTTTTTTGTCTTTCTTAAGTACAGCTATTTGTCCCCTAGCAACATGCATATGGGAGAAAACTCCTTTAACAGAAGAAAATCTGAGACTAAACTAAAACCGCAACAGGGAATAACAGTTATTCTCGTGCACTGGTGCATCAGCACTGCAGGTGCTGTGCCCGCAAGCACATGGTTTGAGATCTGCAAAAGAATTCTGCAACTCTTGACTGGGTCAGGATGTCACCAGTGCTGAACTCCACTTTAGTCCAAAGCAACCAGTTTACACCTCTGCTGGTGTCTGCTAGGTTTTTTTCTTCAGGGTATCCAGACAAAAGGAAACAGAGGAGGAGCCTATGTTTTCATTGTTGAGCAGAAATGCATCTCATTTTGCTGTACAATCCTTTTTTAAGATGTGTTATCTCTTTAAAAAAAAAAGAAAAAAGAAAAAACAGAAACAATATGAAAGAGAAAAAAACCAAATGTGTATGAAAAATCTTTTGTAACTTTGGTTTAAGTGGTAACTGATCTTTTTAAAAAGAGAACTAAGTTATTTACTTTGCAAATGTGCTGATGGCATGGATCCATCTCACTGACCTCAGCATCCTTTTTTTAAAGGTTTTGGGTTTTGTTGCCAATATTAAGTTATTTTAAATTGTGGTTGAAGCAATAGGAAATTGAAATATGGATTGTGCATGACCGTGTCTTGAGTGTAAAAATATTGCAGTTTGAAACTTGGACCTAAAGTATTGCAAAGAAAAGTTATAAATACCAATGGATTGTGTGACAGCAGCTTTTCCTATAGCATGTGCAGCATCAGAAAGACTTCATCAGTGTGGCTGTGGGTGCTTTTAGCTTTGTCCTGTGCCACTCTATGATGACATGAAACAGGACTTAACCTGCCACCAGCCCAGGCCACCCTTTGCCACCCCAGCTCCTTGGACCTTGTGTCCGCACAAGCAGACACAAAGTGTTTCTGCTGCTTCCCCCTTTTGCACAAATCCACAGAGAGCTGGGATTTTCCCTGCACTGCCCCCCAACAGGCACGGCGAGCCCACAGCAAACAAGGGGAGTGGAGCAGCCCAAGCCCTTCCTTTCCTGCAAAACAAAGCAGCCCATGCACAGCTCCTGGAGTGCCATCTCTGCTCCTGCCATGGGGGCTTGTTTGTGTCAGGCTGGCTGCCCCAGCCCCAGCCCCAGCCCGGGGAACAGTGGGTGGTGGGGGCTGTTGGCAGGGCCAGGGGCCGACTCCCATTTCATAAGCACCCCAGCCCATCCCGCCCGCCCTGCCGAAAAGCAGCTTGGCAGCCGGCTGAAGGATTAGCTGCATCCGCCCCAGCAAAGGGGGGAGCCTTTGCTTCCCGGCCAGGCCGTGCAATGCCCAAATCTGGGAGCATCCCCCTGGGTGTGGACTCATCTGTAAATTCGCTGTGGAGCCTGGCTTTGAAGAAGGTGCCAGAATCGAATCCCATCAGCTTGCCGGTGGCCAGGTCGAGGCAGAGCTTGTCATCCTTGACGTCGTCCTCCATGTCTCCAGATGCAGCAGCCCCACCTGGTACAGCTTCTCCAGGGGCTCCTTCTTCCCTGCGGCTGAGAGCAGGCTGTCAGTGCCCCGCCCAGGGCCCCGGCTGTCAGTGAAGCAGGATAAGCAAAAGCAGCTTGCATGGCGGCCACCAGTGCTGGGAAGAGCAGCTCAGCTCCAGCACAAGGGCTGCGTGTTCCCATCTGACGACCCCTGCGCAGCGATACAGGCAGGGCAGAAAAGCCTGCGTTTCTTGGCTTCTTGCCAAGGCACGTGTGGAGCTGTAACTTACCGGCTCCCTGGATCAAAGTGAGCCTGTGGCTCTCTCCCTTCTTCTATGGATGATGAATATCCTGCAGCCAAGGATCACCCAACAGGTCTTCTAATGAGGGCCTGCCCAAGGAGTGCAGGGACAGACACCATCTGATCAGCTCCTTGCAGTCTGTGGGGAGAAACCAGAAAGCGCCAGTCAGTTGCAGAAGGCTCCTGTCTGCTTTGCCCCACTATTGCCATGCCCAGGCCATGCCATGGGGGCTCCGAGCTGTGCCTGAACTTTGCCATCAATTCTTTGTTTTGGAGGAGAGCAGGAGAGCGGGGCATGTGCCACCTCCTCGGCAGCTGCCAGAGCGGGATGCTCATGAGCCCGCTGCTGTCTCCCAGCACCGCTATTCCCCCCGTGCCGCAGAGATGAGCATCCACCTTGAGAGAGCCGTTGTGGGAGCGACAGCTGGCCCCAGCTGATGTTCCGGCCCTTCAGGAACGGGTGCTGCCCGCAGACCATCTGGTGCAGCACGATGCCCAGGGACCAGACGGTAGCTGCCTCGCCGTAGTACCAGCCAAAGTGGTTCCATTCCGGGGGGCTGTACGATGGTGTTCCTACGGAATAGAGAGGCAGTTCATTAGGGGGATGTTGCCTGCTCCCGGAGCCTCGCCCCAGCATCCCTGGGCACGTGGGGGCCGCACCAGTGGCACGTGGCGTGACCCGCTGCCCTCTCGCCAGTGCCTGTGACTTGTGGACAAACTGGGGGTTGGAAAAGAAGCCACCGGTGTCGCAAGAGGGCAGTGGAAGCCCTGGCAAGGCCCGAGCATTCCACGCAAAGGGAAAACACGCTCAGTGCCGGGGGGGGGGAGAAACCATGCCTTCACCCTCCCTGCCTGCATTGCCCCAAAAAACATTCTGAAGCCAAGGCAAACAAGGCGAGCTGAGCAGTCCAAGCCATTTCTTGCCTGCGCACCAAACCGGCGAGTGCACAGCTTCTTGCCCCCCCCCCGCTGCTACCCCCACCCACGGGTGTGTTTTTGTCACACTGGCTGCCCCAGCCCCAGTGCCAGTCCTGGGCAGAGTGGCTGGCAAAGGCTGCCAGCAGGGCTGGAAGATGGGCCCCCGGCCACCCACCCTCAAAAGCAACTGGGCTGAACACTCGGTCCTGGCACCAAAAGGGAGAATCCCTGCTGCCACACCCAGGTTGGGCCGTGAGATGCCGGCACCGGGAGCCTACCCCGGCGGGGACTCACCTGCAAAGCGGGTGTAGGCTGTGTCTTGCAGGTGGGTGCCGCAGCCAAAGTCAATCAATTTGGCCTGGCCGGTGGCCAGGTCAACCAGAATGTTCTCTGGTTTCAGGTCCCTGTGAAGGACCCCGCAGCTGGTGCAGTGCCGCACGGCCTCCAGGACCTGGCGGAACAGCTCCCGTGCCACCTCCTCTGACAGGAAGCCCCGTGCCCGAATAAAATGAAGCAGGTCCTGAGAGTGCTCTGGCCGCTCCATCACCAGCACCACGTTGTTGGGGAGCTCGAGCCACTCGAGGAGCTGCACCACACCAGGGAAGCCGGTGGACACCTTGTCCAGCAGCACGACCTCGAGTGGTGCGCTGGTGCCGTTGGGCTGCGGGAGGAGCACGATGCCGTCAGTGGGGCTGATGCCGTGCCAGGGCTCGGGAAGCCCTCGCCCAGCCCGGGATGCTCTGCGCCCTCCGCTGCCCCCACTCCCGCTCTCCCCCGAGGCGTCCTGCCGCCTTCCACCCTCCCGGGCCTCGGCTTATCCCCGCCCGTCACGCCCCGGCTTCTCCCGCTGCCCACCACTCCCCTCCTCCCCCCGCTCACTCACCAGCTCGCCCCAATGACGGATGCGGTTCCGTGGCACCCGTTTGATGGCCACCTGCAAGCCAAGGGGAGCAGCGGGCTGAGCTCGCCGCCCGCCCTGCCGAGCCCCATCCTCCTTCTCCTGCGCCCTCCTCCGCCCCGCTCCTCCTGCGCCCGCCGCCGGCCCCGCCACTCACCGGGGCGCCGTCCGAGAGCCGCGTCGCCGCGAAGACGCTGCCGAAGCCGCCGCGCCCCAGCAGCGAACCCAGCCGGTAGCGCTCCTTCAGGCCCTGCTGCGCCTTCCCTGCCGGCGAGACGCGGCTGTCAGCGCTCGGCCCGGAGCCAGAAACGGCCTCCGGCCGCTCCTCAACCGCCCCGAGCCGGGTATCCCCAGATGTTGCCTCTTTCGAAGGGGACACCGGCGGCTCGGGGGCGGGGGCCGCGCTGCCGAGCGGAAGAGCTCGGACCGGGGAAGACGCCGCGGACGCGGCGGGAGCGGCCGCGCCGTCTGTGTCCTCGGCGGGTCCCGGGAGGAGCCGGGGCCGGGGCCGGCGCCGGCGCCGGAGTCGGGCCGGCCGGAGCCAGAGGCTGGCAATGCTGCCCAAGAAGCAGGCACTGATGCCCGCCCAGCAGCGCCACCGCCAGTACGGCAAGAGCCGGGCGGAGGCGAGACCGCGGCGGGACGCCCGGGGGCGGGGAGGGCGAAGCCCCGCCCGGGGCCGGGCGCATGGCCCGGCCTGGCATGGGGAGAGGGAGGCCGCGGAAGGGGCGGAGGGGGTGGAGCACTGAAGGGAGAGCGGGACAGGGGATGCGGGACACTGGGAGAAGGAGAGGAGGAGCAGGAGAAGGAACGCGGAGGGTCTGGAGAACCGCTGCTTTCGTGTTGCTCTTCTGCTGCTGCCGCTGCTGCCGCTGAAGCGCTGGGAGCGTTTGTCCGCGTGTCCGTGTGTCTGTTGCCCGGGTGTCCGTTTTTCCCCCGCGCGCCCCGCGGCCGAGCCCCGCGCGCCCCGGGCCAGCACGGGCCGCTCGGCTCCGGGGCCGAAGCGGAGTCACGGAGCATCTCTTCCTCCCGCAGCCGCGCCAAACGCACCGTCTTGTTTAGCTCCTTCTTCACCAGATTGTAACTCTTCCTTGCGGCAATCTCGCAACTTGCCCCTGCTGCTCGCTCGCCCCGCGCCGCGGTCTCTTGCTTACGAGCAAGCAAAGCGCTGTCCGCACTTTTTGCCTGGAGCAGAGCAAAGTGCCGAATGAGGAGCCTGCCAGCGCCAGGCAGAGCCAGCCCCGTGGGAGGGCAGAGCAGGAGGTGAGGAGGGAGACGTGCAGCCCCTGCGGGGCGCAGCGCTGCTCCCCGGCCGCTCGGCGTGGGCAGTGGGAGCGGCGGGGCCGTGCCCGGCGCGGTGCCCTCGTCGCCAGGGCTGTTGCTGTTTTCTTGTCCGGTTCCAGGTGCAAATCGGAGACTGCCGATAGGAGGATTCAAATAAAAGAATGGAAACACTCTTTTTGCCGAGTTCTGATGCCAGTCCAATAGAGCAGCTCAGCTCTCAGCTGTCTGCCTCCTCCCTGCCAATCCAGCGCTTTCAGCCTGGAGCAAAGGCCCTCTCTGCAAAGAAACTGCTGGCTTGTTTCCTTCTCCTGCTGTTCATTGACACAGGTAGAAAAGCAGACTAGTTTGGATGCTGAGTCTGTCCAAACAGTCAGCTTTGCCATGTGAAGCCAAGACACGGAGTCTTGAGCCCTGCGACAGTGTCATGGGAATCACCTTTGTTGCAAGTGCTGTCTGTTGTCACTGTTGAGGGTGCAGTCCCATGAGAGCACATGCCCTGTCTCTAGAAGTCAGAGCTGAGCAATGCACTGCGCTCTGCAATCTTCCATTTGCAGGATTCTGGTGTCTCCAGCATTGCTTTCAAAGCCAAACAGGGAGAAGGCAAACTGTGTGTAGCTCTTGGTATTGTAGAGTGTCTCAAACTTGCTAAGTCCTAGGTCTTCTAGGTAAGATCAGTTTGGAATGACTGTGGGGTAGAACTAGTGCAAGACAGAAAAGGGGAGCCTAGAAGGGAAGCAATTAATAGTATACGGGAACATCTTGGGCTGTTTCTTTCCGTTTGCATGTCACTTCTGGGAAGCTGTTTTGCTTTTTCAAGAATCTTGTCCACAGTGATGTTTGCTCTTTTCAAGACCCTTTCCTGGAGACCTAGCTGGAGCTCCTGTCACAAGATGTGCCATCACGTGCAGCTTCTCTTGGCTTGCCACACTGTGCGTGCAGCTCGACTCTTGCAGCAAAGCAGGACCAGGGTTTTGAGAGCTTGAACACTTGTCCTTTCTCCTCCTGGTGGACTAGCGAGTTGTGCCGTGGGTAAGGTGTCACGATAGAGGGGAAACCCAGACGCTCAGTATGAGTGATCAGCAGGAATCCGATTTATTGATTGTACCAGAACTCCTTATATACTAACAATAATAGGCTTTATGCATATTCGTAACGGCGCATTCTAAGTGGTTCACGTCGACTAAGCTGATTCTAAACCCCTCCTTAGACCCCCTCTCGTGGTCAGCAGTTCTGCCATTTTCCCTGGCCTTCTAACCACAGATGTCCATTGTTTTGCTGCCAAAACCTAACCTTGCTGGCTCTGCAAATAAACCCATAGTTCAGCAGTAAGGCTCAATGGTGGTTCAGTTACTGAGCAAGATACATGTAATATTCTGTAACTTCAGTTGTTACACAGGATGTGTGGTGCATTATGAGACCTTGCTCAGCTAGCTGCAAGGGTCTATGTGCCCGTTCTCACGTAGCCAGCTTCTCGGATCAGTAAGCTGCAAAGAATCTGTATATCCTGAATCTATATGTCCCTTTTCACGTAACCAATCTCTCACAATTCCCCCGTTTATATTAGTTTGAGCAAGCAAAGCTCCCTGAGTTAGTTGATCTACACGTTTGGCTAAACAAGAAAATATAATGCGTGCTCCAAGCAATAGCAAAAGTATGATGCCGACCCATCTGAGACCTTCTTTTATGAGACTTACGGCCCAAACTCCAAGTCCTCCAAAGGTTCCTTGAAACCATCTATCGAAAGGACTGTCCTGAACAGTGAGCTTTTTGGTATGTTCAGTGAGCCATTGAAGCTGAGAGTGGATTGATTTACTGTGATCTGATAAATTAAAGCAGCACATTCCTTCTATGTCTTTGCATCCATGTCCATGTGCTAGCAGTAAGAAATCAATGGCTGCACGATTTTGCAGTAAGGCGTGGCGTAAGCTATCCACGTCTGCAACGAGCTCACCTATCAGGTGTGAGGTGACATTTGCTTGCTTGCCTGTCCAACATGCCAACTTTCTAAGCTGAGTGAGGGCACGTGCTGATGCAGCTCCTGGGGCTAAAAGAGAAGCAAAAAAGACAGCAGGAGTTTTCCATAACTGCATATCGTCTCTGCAATTAGGATCTAATTGAAGAGCGCTTCGTCGTGCTCGCTTGTGTGTGATATTTAACAGTTGCTGAATGCTAGGAGCAAACATTGTTAGTTTCCCAAAATAGCACAGTCCTCCCACTGGTTTAGAAGGCACTCCTGGCCATGCCCTGTCCCCACAAATGAGGAAAGTTCCTGAGGGCAAAGCCCTAGGTTCTTGTGGAGGATTATCAACTGGCCATACTGAGCCATTGCAGTATACTGTGATGTTAAAGTACCATGAGGTGGTAGGGCTCAGCCATGTGCTATCTTTGTTTGGCCTTTGGGGGCTGACATTGCTGTCAAAGTGACTGCCTTTAAACATAAGACAATAGGGACTAGGCTGAGAGCCTAAGAGATCTAGCTCTTGTGGCTCAAACATAGATGTATTAAGGCCTAAGGCAATTGCTCGTGCTTGGGCAGCTAAAGGGTTTTTCTTTATTTTAAGGTCATTGAAGATGTTAAAAGTAGAGAGGTGAGTATCGAGATAGTTATCAGTTAGGGTAGAATGGCTTGCATTACAAAAGGTTGAGAGTGCAATTTCCGGCTCTGAGTAGCTGAGGGTGTATTTTTTTAAGGCTACCAGTTTCTGCTAATGGAACCCCAATAAGGCAAGTGCGGAAAGGGTCAGAAGGCGTTGCTAAGGATAAGCAAAAAGAATCTTGGCCTGTTTGGTTAGCCCAGGTATTCCACATGTTCTTTCAGTGGTCTATAGCGCTAACGTGGTGTGGATCAGTAGCGTGCACGGTCATCAGCAATGTTGCAAGCACTAAAGCGATGGCACATGCGTTCCCACTCATGGGTACGCACCATCCATTGGCGTGGTATCTTAATGCCATCTCCGCAAACTCTATGCACTTTTGCGGATTTAAGCTGTAAGCGAATGCGAGCAACCTCATGATTAATTCGATAGCGAAACTCAGCAATAGCTCGTTGTTCTAGTGACTCATAAAGAGTAAGACCCTGAAAAACTGGTAAACCAGTTTCCCGTTCTAAAGCTCTCTGTAACGTGTCACGTCGCCAAGCTCCCTCACAAATAATACACCATGCTCCCCCTAACAGAAGTGTCTGATGAACCCACCACTCTTTGTTACAACCCCCACATCGGAGAAGAAACCATGCAAAATGCCCTGGCTTCCCGCAAACACCACAGGTTTGACAATTAAGTTTCCCTGGATAATACTGTTCAAGGGCGTCCAGTAGCTGTTCTGCTTCCTCCCAGGATTCAAAGTGCCTAAGTCGGGTAGGCACGATGTTTGCAAGAGGTGCGATCACCGGATCAGCTACTAGATGTAGCCGAAGCAGGCTCAGCTCCGGAAGGTGGTATTGTGGAGGCTCCAGGCTTGAGCGGTGTCGGTTTGACCCAGCGGCTGGGTATCCACTGTGGACCTGTAAGAGTAAGCACACAAACATAGCCACGACCAAAATATAACACTTCTGCAGGGCCTTTCCATTCCCCAGTAGCCATGTCCTTAAAGTGAACATAGCTTCCAGTTCCCCTTTGAGCTGGTGGAGCCCCTTCTTTATGTTTTATTGCAGGGGGCTCCTTTTCATCACCAAAAATACAAAGATGGTTTAATACAAACAAAGCTTTTGCTACTCTTTCTTTTGGGTCTATAATATCTTTAAACTTCTCTAAATATCTCTTTACAGTCCCATTAGCTCTTTCTACAATAGCTTGCCCAGTAGGTGAGTGTGGGATTCCCGTGGTGTGACTGATGTTCCATGTTTGCAGGAACGTTTGAATGGTCTTGCTAACATAAGCAGGGCCATTGTCCGTCTTAATGGCTTTCGGGACTCCCATCACTGCAAAGCAACTAGTTAAATGTCTGCGCACGTCTCTGGCCTTTTCGCCTGGCTGTGGTGTAGCCCAAACGAAGTGGCTATAGGTATCAATGGAGACGTGGAGATATTTCAGGCGGCCTAATGCTGGAACATGCGTAACATCCATCTGCCAAAGTTCATTGGCTTTAAGTCCTCTGGGATTAACTCCACAGCCTATTCCAATTCCACTATTATGGAAACTGCACACTGGACAGGCCTTAACAATTGCTTGAGCTTCGGCTATGGAAATGCCGTAGCTTTGTGCAAGTCCTTTAGCATTCTGATGGAAGGTGGCACGAGCCTCTCTCGCCTGTTGATGAACCGGTAGTGGGGGCTGGACGATTCCTGCCACTAGCTGATCAGCCCAGTCATTTCCTTCCCCTAGGCCGTCTGTGCTCATGTGGCTTCTAATATGTAGCACTGCATATGCTTCAGTTCGTTTAGCAATTGCTATTTGCATGCTGATAAGGAGTGCTACCAGTCTCTGGTTTTTGATGTCACGCAGTGCTGCATCCTCAATGCGATTCGCAACCCCTACTACATATAAAGAATCTGAAACAATATTGAGGCGAATGTCCTTCCATCGCACCAAGGCCCAAGCAACAGCATAAAGTTCTAATGTTTGTAATGAATCCTCTGGTGTTGCTTTTAGAATCCGGTGCCTCCAAGTGTTATCCTCTTTCCACGTGACCGCTGCTTTCCGTGACTTTCTTCCAGCATCAGTGAACACAGTAAGCGCATTATCCAGCGGTTTTTGAGCTCTTTTTGGTTTAGAAATCCACCCATGCTTAGTCATCCAGGCTAACACAGGTGTTGGTAGTGGCTTTGCTGCCAAATTAGGTCCTTCACTCAAGAGGGCTCGCTGTAGCTCCGGTGAGTTAAGCAGGAACCATTCTAGATCCGTGGGCGATACAGGTATCCAGATCGTCCCTGGATCTGTTCCATCCACCTGCAAAATTCTCATGCGCGCCTTTTGAATTAAGTCTGCTAAAGTTGCCACTTTCTCTTGAATTGTCCTTCTAGGCTGCAATGGTGGTGCAATCCATTCTAGGACCCTGATATCCTTGGGTGGCTCCCCCGTTTCTGTTAATTTGCATTGGGTGATTGCAGCGAGCAGATATATTGGGCCACAAATGATTGTAATGTCCAAAGGTAATGCAGGATCACATCTTGAAGTGAGGCCTGTAGTGATCTGCTCTGCAACAGTCTGTAGCACAGCCTTCTGTTCAGGTGTCAGTGTAACTGACTGTGCAGGGTTGGTGCCTTTCAAAAGTGGACGAAGCTCATTTAGCAGTTCATTAGGAATGCCAACTACGGGGCGAAGCCACTGCAGATCTCCCATAAGTTTCTGCGCATCATGCAGGTTACGGATGTCTGTATGAATGGTGAGCTTTTGTGGTTGGATAGTGCTGTCAGTGATTTTCCAACCTAAATAAATCCACGGAGCTGAAGTTTGAATTTTCTCGGGAGCTATGTGCAGGCCCCGATCATTCAAAGTCCTGTGCAGTATATCCTTTTGCTGCGTGGTGAACGGATTTTCTTGTGCTAGCAAGATGTCATCCATGTAATGATAAATGATGGTATCTGGAAACATTTTCCGAATGGGCTGCAGTGCTGAATCAACATAAAGTTGACAAAGGGTAGGTGAGTTGCGCATACCCTGAGGAAGCACTGTCCATTCAAAGCGTTGAGCAGGTGCTCCTCTGTTAATGGCTGGCAGAGTAAAAGCAAATCTCGGCTTGTCATCTTCATGCAGGGAAATGGTGAAAAAACAGTCCTTGAGGTTGACTATTAGCAGCAACCACCCTGCTGGTAGCATTGAAGGATTTGGTAGGCTTGGTTGAAGGGCCCCCATATCATGCATTTGTCGATTAACAGCTCGTAAATCATGCAACAGTCTATATTTCCCTGATTTCTTTTGAATGACAAAAATTGGAGTATTCCAGGGAGTTGTAAAAAGTCGTAAATGTCCTTGATTAAATTGCTCTTGAACCAGAATATGTGCTTGTTCAAGACTTTCCCTCTTTAGGGACCATTGCTCAACCCAAATCGGCTGTTCTGTCTTCCACCGAATAGGGATGGGGAAAGTCCAAGCAATGGCCACTCCTAAAAATTTTGGTCCGTGGTAAGAACCATGCCCATCTGAGCGAGTATGTCTCGTCCCACCAGAGCAGCAACACCAAGTGGCAATGGGATGATGGACACACTGCAATTTATCACTTGATCGGCTATAGTCCATTGCAATGGGGGGGACTCGCGAGCGAGGCTAAGTCCTCCCACTCCAGTGACTGTAGCGTCAGATTCAAAGGTGGGCCAATGCTGAGGCCAGTGGTGACTGCTGATGATGGATACATCAGTGCCAGTGTCCAAGAGTGCTGTCAGGGTAACAGTCTCTTCTTGGTATGTTACTGTCACCTGGCGGCCTGGCTGACTTTTCAAGCTCACAGTGAGCATGGCTGCCGGCCCTGTGGATCCGAAGGCTCCCTCACCCCTGGGGTCGGAGTGTATGGGTGACAATCCTTCAGTGAGAACTGGCAAAGGCACCAATTGGGCCAGTCGAGTGCCCTTTTCTATAAACATTGGTGGAAAAAGAGTCTGTACCATAATTTGAATTTCTCCAGTATAATCCGCATCAATTAGTCCTGTAAGTATTTGTAATCCTTCCATGGTTGCTGATGAGTGTCTGATTAAAGGTGCTCCGACTGCTTTCCCATTTATAATTATAGGTCCTTTAATCCCGGTGGGGACACGTTGCGGTCAATTGTCTGTAAGAGTACAGTTTATTGAGATTGCCAAGTCCAACCCGAGGCTCCCCTGGGTTGCGGGCTGGAGACGAAAGTGCTGCTCAGAGTCGGTAGAGGCACGCAGGTGTTGATTTCCTGGGTCGCTGGGTATGCTGCCACTTTTGGTGTCATCGCGGGGCGGGCCTTCCCGCTCAACTTCCCGTTTCCCGACCTCCGGCAGGCAGCGCTGGCCTGGGTGTCCGACCGGCAATGCTGACACCAGACGTTACCGGCGTTGCAATCCCGTCTCATGTGACCGGAGACTCCACAGCAAAAACATCGCAGTCGGGTGGTCTGTCGTCGAGACCCGCTCCGGTGATTTTGCAAAGGTGCAAGGGCAGCTAAAAGCTGACTCTGATTTGCCTCAATCTGCCTCTGAGCTACCTCAGCCTGCTGTTTCATCCCCATTCCCAGTTCCTTTCCAAGTTCCTTTATTGCATTAACAATCATAGCTTGGGGACCTACAGGGACCTGTGACATTCTCTCTAGTGCCTCCTCAATAGTCCAAGTAGCAGGCAGAGTAACTAACACACTACGTGCAGTGGGGTTACAATTCTGAATAGCACATTGTTTAAGCAAAATACCATGCATATAGTCTGGAAGCCCAGTTGCTACAATAGCGTTTGCTACTGTAGTGGTTTTGGTTCAAAATATTCATTACTTACTTATTTTCCTTCTGTGAGATAAGAATTAGGAGAAAAGCAAAGCAGGCACAAACCTTAAACAGTTGCAGTACAATGAAAGAGTTTTATTACTAATAGAATTAAAAGTAAAAAGACAATAACAAAACAAAATTAAAGCAAGTCTCCCCCCCCCCCCCCCCCCCCCTCCAGCCAGCACTTCTCTCCTTTTACCTAGCTCACACAAGGGATAACAGAACATGGGATGTTAGTCAGTGTTCCAGTTCTTGAAAAGTCTCTCTCTTATGCTTAAGGGAAAAAAGGGTTTTTCCTTCAGTTGCACGTGGTTCCCAAACTGCCACTAACAGCAGATCCGCCCGGAAACAAACAATCTGCTGTGTGTAGAACATCTCTCCCATGAAAAATCTCACAGTTCCTTCACACTGCAAAACATGGGCCATCACATGGGGTTATTCATCTTTTTAAGGATAAGTTCTTTTGGCCTGCACACAAAGGCTCTTCTTCACCACAAGTCTCTAACAGCCTTTTACTACTATAAAGCCTGGCATCGGCATTCTTCACAATCTTCACAGGCACACGAAGATACTCCATCCCCCCATGTTCTTCAAATGGATTAAAGAGACAAACAGTTTGTGGTATTACAGTTTCTTACCACGGCATGCAAGAAGGTTTCTTTTAAGCTGCCCGCCAGAATCGCGGTACCGCCCTCTTTTCTCCCACCGCCATTTCCAGCTCCGTCCCATGTGACTCACTTCTCTTTCTCTCTGACTGACACCGCCATGCTGAAGGGTGTTCTTGTTCGGGCTTTACGGTGGGGAAAGCCTCGCTCCCTTTGTGCTGCTGGCTGCGTGGTGTCTCCTTCAGTTCAGCACGAAGTGTGCTGGCTGCAGACAGGAGGCTCTGCCGGCTCCCGCTGGCTCCGCCGGCTCCGCGTGGAGAGGAGAGGGACCCGCCGGTCCCCAGAAGCCGCGCTGGATGGGTTTAGCTGTGAGCAGTCCATGGCTGGGTTTAGCTGCCTGTGGCTCTGAGGCAGTCCCCCCCAGCCACCCAGGGTCCGTGCCACAGCGTTGGGAAAGGGGGAAAGGGGCAGTGGCCCCGGCCCGGCCCGGCGGGGCCGGGAGGCCCCGAGCTGCCCCCACCTCCCAGCAGGCGAGCTCCGACCAAAAGGGAAGTCCCGCCTTTCTGTGCGGTTTAAATATGTAAATTGTGAGAAGCGTAATTGGTCTTAAAGACTGTCCATCAACTCAGGGTCAACCCAATACATTCCACCCCTCGCTTCTTAAAATTTACATATCCAAAAATTACTTAAAATAGCAAAACCAGAGATAAAAGAAAACAAATTACATAAACCTCCACCCCTAGAATATTTACCACTTCTACAAAGTAAATTTCTTCTATTATTCTTCTTAATTTTATAACTTTATACTTGCTCTGCTTATTATTTTCTCCTAATTAATCTTCATCTCACAGTGCCCATTAATTGCCCGCATTCTCCACCATTTAATGTAGCGGGTTGAGTTCGAAACCGGGCAGAAACACCAATTGAATGCAGTGGTTTTGGTTCAAAATATTCATTACTTACTTATTTTCCTTCTGTGAGATAAGAATTAGGAGAAAAGCAAAGCAGGCACAAACCTTAAACAGTTGCAGTACAATGAAAGAGTTTTATTACTAATAGAATTAAAAGTAAAAAGACAATAACAAAACAAAATTAAAGCAAGTCTCCCCCCCCCCCCCCCCCCCCTCCAGCCAGCACTTCTCTCCTTTTACCTAGCTCACACAAGGGATAACAGAACATGGGATGTTAGTCAGTGTTCCAGTTCTTGAAAAGTCTCTCTCTTATGCTTAAGGGAAAAAAGGGTTTTTCCTTCAGTTGCACGTGGTTCCCAAACTGCCACTAACAGCAGATCCGCCCGGAAACAAACAATCTGCTGTGTGTAGAACATCTCTCCCATGAAAAATCTCACAGTTCCTTCACACTGCAAAACATGGGCCATCACATGGGGTTATTCATCTTTTTAAGGATAAGTTCTTTTGGCCTGCACACAAAGGCTCTTCTTCACCACAAGTCTCTAACAGCCTTTTACTACTATAAAGCCTGGCATCGGCATTCTTCACAATCTTCACAGGCACACGAAGATACTCCATCCCCCCATGTTCTTCAAATGGATTAAAGAGACAAACAGTTTGTGGTATTACAGTTTCTTACCACGGCATGCAAGAAGGTTTCTTTTAAGCTGCCCGCCAGAATCGCGGTACCGCCCTCTTTTCTCCCACCGCCATTTCCAGCTCCGTCCCATGTGACTCACTTCTCTTTCTCTCTGACTGACACCGCCATGCTGAAGGGTGTTCTTGTTCGGGCTTTACGGTGGGGAAAGCCTCGCTCCCTTTGTGCTGCTGGCTGCGTGGTGTCTTCTTCAGTTCAGCACGAAGTGTGCTGGCTGCAGACAGGAGGCTCTGCTGGCTCCCGCTGGCTCCGCCGGCTCCGCGTGGAGAGGAGAGGGACCCGCCGGTCCCCAGAAGCCGCGCTGGATGGGTTTAGCTGTGAGCAGTCCATGGCTGGGTTTAGCTGCCTGTGGCTCTGAGGCAGTCCCCCCCAGCCACCCAGGGTCCGTGCCACAGCGTTGGGAAAGGGGGAAAGGGGCAGTGGCCCCGGCCCGGCCCGGCGGGGCCGGGAGGCCCCGAGCTGCCCCCACCTCCCAGCAGGCGAGCTCCGACCAAAAGGGAAGTCCCGCCTTTCTGTGCGGTTTAAATATGTAAATTGTGAGAAGCGTAATTGGTCTTAAAGACTGTCCATCAACTCAGGGTCAACCCAATACAGCTACGCAATCTATAAAGGTACCAAATGGCTCATCTCTTCCCTGTTTGATACTCATATATGATGGTAATCCCCCTGGTTGCTTAATCTGATCTATTGCTCGTCGTGCTAAATTCATGCTTTCCCGAACCTTATCAGGACCTACGAGAGCCTGTGCTTCTGTCCGGGTGTAATTTCCCAGACCCATTAATTCCTCTAAAGTTACCTCATGTAAAGGATCTCCTGCTCCCTGCTGCGTTGCTACCAATTGCTGGCATAAAGTCTGCCAGTAAGCTCCAAACAGCATACGCTGGTGCTGTGTTAGTATTAGCTTAGTGATATTTTTAATATCATTTGGTAGCAAGAGCATAGAGCCCCATAAATAATCAAGCATTTGACGAGTTGGTTCCCCTTTTAACCCAGATTCATTAACAGTGGCTCTCAGTTGGGTAAGCACTTTCCAATCTAAAGGTCTGATATTAACAGTGATCTGTCCTTGAGCATTAGGAGGTGAAAATTCAACTGGAAAAGCCTGTACAAACTCTCTGGCAGAATCTATGTCTCCCTCAGCAGCAATATTCTCAGCAACCTCCCTCCAAAATTCCTCTCATTCCTTAGCTATCTCTTGAATTCTTGAGTCTGTGTTTGCACTAAGCGAACTATTAGCTTGCTCAGAAGGGAGTGAAAGTGCTGCCGACCGGCTCTCAGGCAGCGGCGGTTGAGGGGGGGCTGTGGGGGATTGTTCAAAAGGTGGGGCTGTAGGCAATAACTCATGTTCTAATGATGCAGAGGGGTCACTAACAGCTTGGGGAGATGCAGGAGGCGAAAACACAGAATCTGAGACTACTTTTCCTGTCTGCATAGTAAAAGTATTCATTGTGGGAGGTAACAGGCAGCTATCACCCATGTCCTTCTCCCGAGTAAGCGGCGTTCCTAAGCGCTGCACAGCGGCTGCTGCAGCCTTCTGCTCTGCCTCATACTGTGCCAAAGCATTACTCACTGCCTGCCACGGCTTCATCAACTTTTTAGCCACCTTATCATCCTGCGTAGCTGCATCAAAAATCTTATCCCCAAACACTTTCCACTGTTCCCTCTCAAAAACTTCATTCGGATCAATAAAACAACCCTTAGCAACCCCATAATCTAAAAGTCCAGGGAGATCCTTTTTACAATCTATCCCTGGTGTGCTCCGCTTTTCTAAAAAGCATTTGAGCAAATTATACACCGCTTGTCTATTAGCCATACCTAAACGTCAGCGCGCTGTTGCAGCCTTTGCAAGACCCGGCGGTGCATGGCCAGCAGGACTCCTCTGTAGGTGCTCCTGGGCTCGGAGGTGTGGACTTTTCACCACCTCTGCAGCCTCCCGCGCTGCTTACGGGACTGACGCAGACTCTCTATCGTGCCGTGGCTGCAGGTTGTCCATCTCTATGGTCCCTTATTCCCCGCAGGCTGATGGATGTAGGCTATCCGCCTCCACGGTCCCTTTTTCCGTCCTCTGTTCGGGCGCCAGAATGTCGCGATAGAGGGGAAACCCAGACGCTCAGTATGAGTGATCAGCAGGAATCCGATTTATTGATTGTACCAGAACTCCTTATATACTAACAATAATAGGCTTTATGCATATTCGTAACGGCGCATTCTAAGTGGTTCACGTCGACTAAGCTGATTCTAAACCCCTCCTTAGACCCCCTCTCGTGGTCAGCAGTTCTGCCATTTTCCCTGGCCTTCTAACCACAGATGTCCATTGTTTTGCTGCCAAAACCTAACCTTGCTGGCTCTGCAAATAAACCCATAGTTCAGCAGTAAGGCTCAATGGTGGTTTAGTTACTGAGCAAGATACATGTAATATTCTGTAACTTCAGTTGTTACACAGGATGTGTGGTGCATTGTCTTATGAGACCTTGCTCAGCTAGCTGCAAGGGTCTATGTGCCCGTTCTCACGTAGCCAGCTTCTCAGATCAGTAAGCTGCAAAGAATCTGTATATCCTGAATCTATATGTCCCTTTTCACGTAACCAATCTCTCACAGTAAGGTTTCCGTCATTACTGTTCTAGGCTAAGGAAACAGGAGGAGGGGGTAGCAGCAATTGTTAGGCTGGCTGAATGGAGAGAAAGAATCTCCGGAGCCTGCAGCCAGAAGTGGAGAGCTGTGGCCTAATCCTTCCAAGCTCTCAGTGGACATCTTGCAAGTGACCTGGACTGTGAAAATGGTCTGACAGAGGCAGTTGGTTTCTGAGTTCAGCGTAGATGCTTGCACATCTGGTGCGTTGGTGCGCAAATCAGGAGTACAATGGGTTCATGGGAAGCACCAGAAGAAGCCGGAGCTCTCCGAGCAGACGACTGGAAGAATCTGCAAAGGAGAAATGCGAGAAATGACTTGGTGTACCTTGCCTGGAAGAAGGGTAGTTTTTTCTAGTAATTCCTAATCCGTTCCCTTGGCTTTTGACTTTCTTAACAAGGCCGTTTGCATCCCTGATTCAGCACGAAGCGAGAGGCCCGGGCTTACGGAAGTGCGCCAAAGATTCCTCCGCAGTGACGCTCAGGTGGAAAGAGGATCGAGGCGCCTGAGCAGCCTGCGGGGAAGCATCCCGCGAGGTGCAATTTGCGCCGTGCCGGGAGAGGAGGAGGGGGAGAAGGATGGGCCTTGCGTGGCAGCAGCAGCAAGTTTGAGCCGCAGGACATTGTGCCTGCACCGCTGCCCCACAATGGGCGGGTGTGTCCCCGGGGCTGCGGCCCTGGCACCGCGTCCGCTGAGCTGCCGACGCTGCGGGAGCTCCCCGGGCTGGGCTGGTGTTCCTGCTGGGACTGGGCAGCAGGCTGTGCTCTCACTGTGCTCAGCAGCAGCGGGACGGACCTCTGGACATCCACGTCTCCTGCTGCTGGGAAGAAGCAATGAAGCCAGTGCAGAAGTTCTGCTTCCTCTTTCTCCCGGTGGATTTTTTCGTTTCATTCCACACTCCAGAGGCAATTTCTGTGCTGGCCTCTGTCAGCTGATTCTATTTCAAGAGCACCAGCAACAGGGCTGTGTTTGAGCGCTGTGAATGTGGCCTGTATGGCTTTCATTCTCCTCGACTTTTTGCTTATGGACCTGTGAACATTTCAAGATCTGCTAATCAGGATGCCTGCAACAAAACACCTGAATTCCCCATCAGAAAAGCACTGTGGCTAGCACCGATCAAAAGAGGCAATTGCAGTTTTTCAGATAAAATTCAAGTGGCAACCAGAAGGGGGGGGAAGAGCAGCCATGATCTGTAATTCCCAAGGCAAACACAAGAAAAGCCTCCTGCTGTCACCTGAGGATGAGTGAAACAGTGCTGGGAACAGCGCTGGAACCCAATCCTTTCTTTCTCTGAAGGTTGCATCAGCGCAGCACAGCCGGGCTCTGAGGAATCAGGTCTGTTTGTGGGTGATTGTTGCTGTACTCCAGAAATTCACCGGGAAAAACCTCTTGGGAAGCTGAGGCACAAGCAGGTGGGAAGGGGCTGGTGCTGCTGCTGCTGCTCTTGGCCGGGAGCCCCGGCTGTGCCAGTACAGGGCCCACTGCACTGTGGCTCCTGCTGCTGGCAGAGCTGGGCAGGTCTCAGGGACAGGGAATGGAAACGGGGGACAGCAAAGGCTGTGGGGGGCTGCAGTGATGTTCGCACTTGGGCCAGCACCAGCACAGAGCTTCAGCCCCGCAATTATCCCAGAGGGAAGTGCTGGGGAAAGGCTCCATTTCAGCCTTCCTTTACTCATCACTGTGAAGTGACCAAAATAAAAGGAGAACAAGCAGAGCCCAATCTCTTCTCCTTCGGGAGGAGTCCCACGCCTTGGGCTGTGAGAGGCCATGAGGGGCTGTGAAGGGCTGTGAGGCGCCATGAGGGTTTGTTAGTGGCTGTGAAGGGTCATGAGGAGTCGTGAGGGGCCGTGAGGGGCCCTGAGGTGCTGTGAGGGGCCATGAGAGATTGTTAGGGGCTGTGAAGGGTCATGAGGGGCCAGGAACTGTGGGGGACTGTGAGGGACTGTGAGCTGCCATGAGGGGCCATGGGGAGCTGTGAGGGGCATTGAGGGGTCATGAGGGGCTGTGAGGGGCCTTGAGGGGCCATAAGGGTCTCTTAGAGGCTGTTGGAGGCCAGGCACCTCATGGAACCAAGGGTCAGTTATGACACTGTGCAAGCAAGGAGATCATGGTTGACAGTACAGAACTTCATGGAACCACAGGCCCATTGTCACACAGCAGGGCCGCAGAACCAAGGAGATCATTGTGACACTACACAACCTCATGGAATCAAGGCGTCCATGTTACGCTACGGAACCTCATGGAGCCAAGGGTCCATTGTGACACTGCGGAGCCAAGGAGACTGTTGCTGACAGTACGAAAGTTCCTGGAACCAAAAGTCTGTTGTGTCATTGTGGGGCCTCATGGAACTGTGGAGAGCATTATGACACTTTGTTACTATCTGATTTACACCCAGAAGGGCAAAGAAAACAAAATCTCTGAGTATAAAAAGGAAAGAACTTTGAAGGTTCAAAATATTCCCAAAGACCAGATTAAAACCAAACGAGATTAAATGTTGGTGCCAAAAAAATGGGTATCTGTTTATCTAATGGTAAGAGAGGCAAAGAGAAAGAAGAAGAAAAGTAGAGAAAAGTTAGAAAAAGCCAAGGTTACTCTAAAAAAGCATAGGATAAATTGTGAGCAGAACGATCTCCGATCCCTAAGCGACTGATTTGTGTGAGTAAACCCTGGAAACTTTGGATTCTTCTTCTTGGTTTTGCTTTGCTATTCCATATCTAAACTATGGAGGAACCGTGGGAAGACTCTTGGCTCTCAGAGCCGCATATGGACATTTATCTTAAACTTTAAATGATTCTTGAACAACGATTTGTAAATTTTAGCTTGATTCAAGCTCAAAAAGAACTGAAACACTTCCTGGCATGGTTGTTTAAGAACTTTTTCTATGTTTCTTGGGATTTAATTCTTACCAAGGGCTTTTGGAAAACCGTTTGGACACAGTTAATATTTGAGTCAAAATACATGCCGATGGAAGAATATTTTCGTGAATATTATTTAGTTACCGAGACTGTTGAGCAATGTCAGCTGTGTCCTGGCGAAGGGAAGCCTGGCTCAGGGACCGTGCGACCCAGGCCACGTGCACCGAGCGCTCTGCGAGCAGCAGCGAGGCAGTTCCTGCTTGCGAGCGGAGCCGCGCGAGCCGCAGTGTTGGTGGCGGAGCGAGGCGCGGCGGGAGCAGTGGGACCCGGCGGTGCCCACACGGCCCCACGCAGCGGTGGAGCGGAGCCGCGCCCGGCCGAGACGCGCGCTGGAGCAGGGCATGGGGGAGTCGTCGCTCGGGGGCCCGGCCGAGACGTGGGTGCAGCGCCTGGCAGCGGCAGCGAAGCTGCGACCAGAGGAGGCGACGCACGGAGAACTGAGCGGCGCGGCCCGGCCCAGCCCGCGTGGCCTCGAACACGACCCCGGGAAGAGCGCGCAGGCACGAGCAGCCCCGACAATTCCAACATGGGAGCGACCAAAAGAGAGAGCAAAAATGCAGCGAGACAGAAAACAGCAGCCACTCAGAAAAAGGAAAAGATCATAGTAGCTAAGATCTTAGGGATAGTAAAATGGTATAATGTTAAGCAAAATTTTGGTTTTATAACAAGGTGTGACAATCAGCAAGACATATTCGTGCATAGATCTGCTATTAGAAAGAATAACCCTGAAAAATGCATCCCAAGCTTGGGAGATGGAGAGGTAGTGGAATTCAAAATTGTACTAGGTAGAAAAGGGTTACAAGCATCGCAGGTCACTGGGCCTGACGGTGTTCCTGTAAAAGGCAGTATATATGCTAAAAATCGTAGTCATGTTAGACAATATCTCCATTGTAAGCCCCCCCTACAGTCTCCCTTTCCTAATTCCACCTTTCCCTTTTACCCTATGTCCTATTACCCCCAGTGTATTCCCAATCCGTTTTTTCATCCATTGTTTCCCTCACAAAACCATGCTTTTGCCAATTGTTTCCCCAAAAATCCCTTTCCAATACCGGGTGGGGGATGAAAAGGGGGAGGGAAGAAATTAAACCCTCTCCTGCCTCAGTTTCCCCACAAAGCATGCTCAGAGAGTTCTGTCTCCCTTCTGTCAGCCCTAAGATGTTCCACAGAATCTGTTTGGACATTTAAAGACTCAGGAGGGTGGCTTGTTTTGTTTTGAAACTGTTCTTGTTATGTTTATCCAGTTGTTTTCATTCTCCTTTTATTAAAATAAAACGGGTGAGGTGTTGGGGTCCCTCCCCCGCCGTGTAGCCCTGGCAGAGGGGCCCTGAGGGCACAGACACGGGGTTTCCCTGCCCCTGCTCAGCCTCGTTCCCATTGGTTGGTTTGTGTTCCCTGCGCGGGCAGAAGGACCCTTGGTCTGGTGACTGGAACAGTTCCTGGGCACAGCCCCGGCCATGCAGCTGGAGAAATAAACATCTCTGAAACATCTACCAAGAATCCGTCCATTATATATTTCTTTTTCCACGGGACTCCTGGTTTGATATATGCATGTTGCAGTATCCCCACTGCAACAACATACAGAGCACATAGAGGAAGCTTACCAGATTAAATACCAGGAGGGTGGTCTCTTTAACATCCAGGGGAAACTGAACATTCTCAAAAGATGACCTATCAAATTTAAAGGGAAGGGAAACCCTGTCTCCTCCTCCTCTAACAATCTGGGTGCAATTACTAATAAATTCCCAAAATATGCTACTGAAGCTAGGACTGGGGTTACGACGGAGAAACCATTTATCATACACACTTTGAACAGCTGCCTGTACCTCTATCAACTTCCTATAAATCATTATCACCAAGCACAGCAAAATAGAAATCCTGATTCGTCTCCCTTCTCTGTAAAATTTACATATCAAGGACAAGATTGGAGCAAGTTGTGGATAGGAAAACAACCCTAGGGACCAAAAAAGCACCAGTACCTCAATGAAGCCTAAGGACCAGAAGGACATGAGTACATGAAGCCAGAGAGACATTATGAGCTCAACCAGCATGGTGACTACTTTACTCCAACACAGAATAAGTGAATTCAACCCAAAATGTAATTAGCACGGCTTTTTCACTTTCCTTCAAGCCACGCAGTTGGGCGCCACTAAATTTGTTCCAGTTTGGCCAAATTTAGAAATACATCCTCTGAGAGAAGGCACAACCACCCCTCCCCCACCAGGTTCGGGAAAAAATAAATTTTCCTCGAAGGAAAGTGAAGAATATAAAACTACTTCTTTAACAAACACACAGGAAAGGAAAATAATGTTAACTGGTAAAATCTTTTGTTGTAGAGGAAAAAACCTGGGAAAGTGTTAGAGCCCTCCCTTTGGTGTCCTCAGAGCTGGGGCTTGGCCCAGGGCCAGGCCCTCTGTGCCCGGTGGAAAGTCCTCCTGATGTGCTCTGATGTTAAAGCAATCAAGCAGTCCAGTAGAAAAGGGAAAAAATCTGAAATTCCAGGGAAGGAAAAGTTCAACTCTCAGTCTCTCTCCGGAGAACAAGAAACTGGAGAAAAACTGGCCAAAAGCTGACTGGAAAGCAGCAAGCTGGGTGCTTCCTCGCTCCCCTGCCGCAGCTGGGAAAAAAAAACCTGCTATCTTTATGTGACCTTGAACAAGCGGCAAACTGCTTTGAGAAAGTTTTGCTCAGTATTTTTTCCTTCCCCCTCTCAGGCTCAGTTTAGAGGCATAGAAAGGCACAAAAATTAATTTCTGGGCATAGGCAGCGATATGGGATACACATCATAAGGTCACCCCAAGACACCCAGGTAATCCAGGGAATCCATTGGCTGACCAAACAGCTCAAGAAGGGTGCTGAAAAAGCTCTCCTTGCACTAATACCTAGCAGAAACTGGAATGTTCTGCAACACAAACCAGATTCCAGTGACCAGGACAGGCAGTCAGCCCAGCAGCAGCAGCAGCTATGGAAAATCCCAGCAGGTGATTGGTAACCCCATGTGGGCAGGTAATTGTAGCTCCACAATTAATGTAGAACGGAACTCAAACATCAGGAAACACATGAGGAAATGGAGAATATGGTGGCTAGTTTACAAAGGCATCTAGTAAGCAGAAAAGTGGCAAAAAATAATAGATCAGTTGTTGAGAAAGATGGGATTGGTTTTGAAGGAAGAAGGCTGCCTCCAGGGCTCCTTAAATGGGAATCACCAGGGGATTTTGGCCAACTGATTTTGCAGAAGTGCCCAGGCAGAAGGGGCACTGGCACATTTTGGTATTGGTGGATCCTTTTTCTGGATGGCCAGAAGCTTTCCCATGGGGCACCAACAAGCCAAGGGAAGTCTCAGAAGCTTTGCAGAAATGAATATTTCATAGCACTGGGACTAACTCTTGTAAGCCTTAAAAGGTACATGGTTCTCAACAGATCATTGGGGCTGGACTCGCCTGTACATCCTTTCCAACCAGGAGATGCGGTGTGCATCAGAACCTGGAATTTTGGAACAATCCAGCCAAAGTGGAAGGGACCATCTCAAGTCCTCCTGGTAACCTACCCTGCACTCAGGGTAGAAGGAATCCAACTCGGTGTTCATCACATGTGGGTAAAACCAGCGAACACACATTAAACACAGCAGAAACAAGACTGACTGACACCGTGGAGTTTGGGGTTTTACATAAATCCTATTGTTTCAGGTATTGAATCTGATTTTCTAAGGGGATACTATTTATTGGATCTAGATGAAGATGATCAATCATTGTGCATTTATAATAATAATAGAAACAATGTTCCTGACTTCTGGGAAGGGAAATGGGGTTTTCAAAGTCAGTGCAAGATGTTGGCAGATGACAGAATGTAACCCCTGTAACAGCTTGTTTGCCAACACCAACCTCTGCAGAAAATCCAGTTCCATGGGGAGCTTCAGTCAGCAATTTGACAAAAATCTGGGAACACGTGTGTGGGAAGGGAATAGCACCCAGGGCACCTGGACAGGGATGGAAGGAGAATATTCCTTACCATGGACACATCAAAACAATAGTGCTGAGAATTGTAACGTTTCCAAAGCGGATCTGGAAATTACCTCAGGAAATATTGATCAGCTGACAGATTGCACTGATACCCCCTGGGGCTGTCAAATTCCAGCAGTATGGAATCACCCTCAGACAGGACTCTGGGAATGTTTCCAGCCAGTTCAGGGGTGTCTGGGCTGGGCAGGGAGCCCAGGCCTCCCACAGGACCCCTTAGAGGTGGGTATAAAATATCCTGATATAACAAGGTCAAGGCCAAAGGATGCCAGGACCAAGGAAAAGTGGGATTGCCCTGGGACAGACACTTGAGCTGTTTGGAATGCTGAGGTCCAGCAGCTCCTGGCTGTGGCCCAGGCTCTGAGGCTGGGCTGTGTTTGTAGAAATGATTCTGCCTTTCTCAGGGACACCTGGGCTGAGCCAACAAACAAGGAGCCTTGGAGAGGCAGAGTGTCAGCAGGACACGGTCAGATCCTTAGGAGCCCCAGGATGGGTGGGAAGGGATGGAATTTGGAGCACACGTTTGCCCCTGGGAGAATCAGGAGCACCATGGACACTGGGGGTATGAACGTTCCGTCCCACGTGCAAGGAGTCACCTCTGGGAACCCGACTGTGGGGAAAGGTTAAAGGGGATGGAACTGGGAAACATCCCAGTGCAGGAACTCCAGCGGGACGGATTTTAGAATCCATCTCTGCTCCGCAAAGATCTGCCTTTAGGAACAGAGCAGCCACACACCATTGGGCTCTGCAGATGGAAACTTTAGGGAATGCAGCTCCTTTGGGGTTTGCTGAAATAAAGGAACAATTGCCAGCCCCAGCTAAAATGACCTTCCAGAGCAGATTGGCTTTAGCCCTATTGCTGCTACATGGACAGGGAGTGTGTGGATTCTTGAACTGGAACAGCAACACTTGTTGTGTGCACATTCCAAATGTGATGCTGGATGGGATGATCGGGTAGAGAGGATAAAATCAGTTGCTGCATCCAGCAGGGAATTAAGGGGAGGGTTCAACAGTAACTGGTTGGATAAAATTGTTAGAGGACTTGGATTTTCCCTGACTGATGGTTGGCGTCACTTTTGCAAAGTCTAACTGGGACCACAGCACTACTTGTGCTTATGACACTTGCTTTGAGCTGTGTAAAGAACATGGTTGTGAAAGCAGCTGAGGAACTCGTGGGATGTGAGTAAAGGAGCAGAGTGAGGCTTCCGAAGGCTTGAAGGGAAGAGAAGCTTCCCAGCCCTCCAAGGGGGGGAAATTTGCCGGATGAAAAACCGTTTGCACCTGGTGGGTTCATACAATGCTTCTTCTCCAAAAGCCACTGGCCATGGACCTGCACAAGGCTGATTCTGTAGGCAGCAACCAGCCCAGGTGTGCCAACTTTCACCAGTTCACCGGGCAGCCAGGGCTGGCTTTGGGGTCAGCGACCACCAGGGACCCCCAAAGAGACCCCCAGGGCAGAAGAACGGATGTGCAAAGGGGTGGGGGAAATCTGCAATGATTTTGGGGCAATGATGATCGTGTGTGTGTTTCTTGTGGGACAATCTGGGAATGTGTCTGTGAAGCACAGTCTGCAGACAGGAACATTCCTGAACTCGGCACACACGGCTTTGGGAGGGGCTCTCCCCTTGTGCATCTGGCCCAATAAAGAATGCTGCTGCTTTGTGTTGCGCTGGTGCTGAGGAGGTTTTGTTTCACTGAAGTTTTGGGAACACCTCTGTGCCTGTGTCACAGAACCACAGAGCAGCTGTGATGTCAGAAAGGGGCTGTGTGACATCACAGAGTGGGTTGTGACATCATAGGGTGGCTGTATGACATCATAGAGTCAGCTGTGACATCATGGAGCAGGTCTGTGACATCACAGAGTGGTGCTGTGACATGAAAAAGTGGGCTGTGACATCACAGCTTGGGCTCTGAAATCACAAGGCAGAGGTCAGATATCATCTAGCAGACTATGACATCACAGAGCAATTGTGACATCATAGAGGAGGCTGTGACATCACAGTGCAGAGTTGTGACATCACAGAGTGGCCATGTGACATGACAGAACAGGCTGTGACATCACAGAGCAATTGTGACATCACAGAGTGGCTTTATGACATCATAGAGTCAGCTGTGACATCATGGAGCAGCTCTGTGACATCATAGAGAGGACTGTGACATCACAGTTTGGTGGTGTGACATCACAGAGTGTCTATGACATCACAGGGTGGCTATGTGACATCACAGACTGAGCTGTGACATCCCCAATATGGCTGTGATATCACAGGGCAGAGGTCTGACATCATAGAGCAGCCTATGACATCACTGAGTGGTTGTGACATCCCAGGGTGGCTGTGTGACATCCCAGGGGGTTGGATGCCATGGCAACCCTCAGCAGTTCCAGTTCCCTTGGAAACCCCCCCAGGCCCCATTGCTGCAGTCAGGCTCCGTGGCCACTTGCCCGCAGAGCTGTGGCTGCCCTCGGCTGCCATGGCAGCCCTCAGGACAGAGCGGTGCCAGGCTGGTGCCAGCTACAATTGCAGTGACACTCGCTGATGCCCTCAGGTGCCACGGCAGCCGCCACAGGGACCAGTTCCTCACTTTGGTGCCACGCACACCAACGCTTGGCCCCGCTGCCATGGGCATTGGCACGGTCACCTGCACTCAGGGCCCTTGGCCGGGCACTGCTGCCATGGACACGGGCACGGAGCCCTGGGCCACAGGCGGCTGCCATGGCCACCAGCCCAAGGTCCCGTGGCCAGGGCCGGGGCCATGGAAAGGAACCCGTGGAGCCGTGGTGATGCTGGGTGGCCATGGGGTGCTGCTGTGGGCTGGGCCAGAGGGAATTTCCTTGCCAGGCCTTTCTCTGGGGCTGTGTTTGGCTCTGTGCTGAGCACAGCATTGCTCACACTGAGATGGTTTTGTTCTTGCTGAGCTTGCACAGAGCCAAGGCCTTTCCTGCCCCTCGTCTGGCCACGCTGGCGAGGGGCTGGGGGTGCGGGGCAGCTTGGGCGGGGTCACAGCCAGGACAGCTGACCCCAACTGACCCCAGGCATATCCCAGACCACAGGACATCATGCTCAGTGTATAAAGTGGGGGAACAAGGAGGAAGGGGGGACATTTGGAGTGAGGGTTTTTGTCTTCCCAGCTAACACTCAGGCAGGACGGGGCCCTGCTTTGCTGGTGGGCAGGGTCAGCACCAAAGACACAGACACCAACTGAAGGGGTTGTGCAATTTATAGAATGCAAAGCTGCAGAGAATTACAAAAGTGTTGCCATGACCGCCACTGACCACTGCCCGGGCCAGCTCCTGCGGTGTGCGACACGAGTGGGAGCAGCTGGAGGCTCTCGGCTTTAAAGCTGCTCCTCAGGAGTTCAGCTCTGCCCAGGGGAGCTGAAGCTCCAGGCACGGTGGCTGTCAGCAGTCCCGACGAGGGAGAGGATAAAAAGCAGCAAGGAGGCTTGCCACACGGGAAAATCCAACTTCATCGGAAGCAACTCCCAGGAGACAAGCCTCGAGCAGCTCCAGGGGACCCCTTATAAAGGGAGGTGTTACAATGGGGATGGCTTAACTGGGGACCAATAGAGATCTCTAAGGGAGGGATATGGACGAGGATAGACATTTCCTTGGGCCAATAGCCCCAAGGGGAGGAGGGAAAGGGATCACATGCCCCAATGGGACATCGAGGTTTAGGGGATTTCCAAAGGGGGAGGTATCCAGAGGGGTAGGGTCTCGGGGGATTGACGGAGACCATATAAGGGTAAATTGGGAGCTTTCAGATGATGGACACTGGACCTTCGGGAACAACAGGAGGGGTTTGGGTGATTGATAGGGAAAGAGCTAGAACAAGGGGAGGAGAACAACCATGTAGGGAGCACCGGGGGAGCGGCTTGGGTCTGGGGGAAACCAACTGGGAATAGGAGTGGGGAAGGTAGGGATGAACCATTGGGGTACAGGAAACTTATATAAAGATACAATAAAGGTATCGCATCACCACAGGTAGCATGAAAATTGTTACGAAGGGCGCATGAGTTGAGATAACGATTGGGAGAAAAACATTCTAAGTTCAAAACAGGCTCAAACTTAAAGGCATAAAGTAAATTTATTATTAACAGAGTAGGATAATGAGGAATAAAATAAGCCTTTCAAACACCTTTTTTCCCCTCCATCCCCTCCCTCTTTCCCTCCAACAGTGCAGGGAGACAGGGCCTGGGAGTGTTTAAGCCAGTTCATCGCTCGAGATCTTTCTTCGGTTCCCTCAGGGAGGGGAGTCTCTTTCTTCTTCTCTGCTGTGGGCTCCTTCCCACAGGAGACAGTTCTCTGTGCACTTCTCCAGCGTGTTTCTAATTTCACGAGTATCAGTCCCGCCCAGCCTGCTGTAACGTGAGTGCCTCCCACGGGCAGAACAGCCTTCCCAAAACTGCAGGCGTGGGTCATCAGTGCATGGGGTGTAGTCTTTTAAGGATCAGCTGCTTCAGTTTGGAAGCAAGGGGCCTCTTTCTCTATCTCTGGAAGCAGGAGCCCTCTCTCCCTGTTCAGGTCTCCCCCTGGATTACAGCTTTTGTAGCATCCACCCGCTTCGGTGTGAGCACCTTTTCCCACGGGCTGGGAGTGGATCTCTGCATCCCCCCGTGGACTTCATGGATCCCAGGGAGACAGTTTGTTTCATCCCAGTCCTCACCACGGCTTGCAGAGAAAATCTCGACTCCGACGCTGGGAGCATCTCCTGCCCCTCTTTCTTTCCACTGACCTTGGTGCTGCCAAGTTGTCTTTCTCTGCATGTCCTCACTTCCTCCTCTTTCTACGACTAGGAGGAAAGAACTGCTGCTCGTAAATGATGTGTAAACATGTTAAGAATAACCTTTCTATGCAGGTATTAATTATTTAACATTATAACTGGGGTCAAAGTTCCAAGATGCTAATATAGCTCGAGTTATAAGATACCTGTATAATCTGGATCATAACCTCCTCTACAATGTAATAGCTGGTACAGGTTAACTGCTGTTCCTGAGTGCCATTGCCAACAAATGCCCCCAGTTCCAGGGTTTCTGCAGGGTTTCGCAGCACGGAGCAGTTGATTTGGTCTCGGTCGTGCCCCGGGGAATCGTTTGCCGTGTTTGCCCTGCCGGCCCCGCGGCCCCGCTGCCCCTGCGCGGGCGGTCGCAGCCGCCGCGGCGCCGGCGCCGTTCAGCGCCTCTCCATGCGGGGCGCTGAGAAGGAGAAGCCGCCGCCGCCGCCCCGGCCTTTCTGCTCGCAGCGCGGCTGGCTGGCAGCGGCCAGGCGGGCAAAGCTCGCCCTTCATCTGTCCTCGATCACTCACTGGCCTTGGGGAGATCCTTGGTAAGTGCTGCACGGGAAGCCTGTGAAAACAGCAGTAAATCTGATTTTACCACCCGTGCGCTGTAATGCAGCCTCCAAAAGGAGCGATGCTTTTCTGCACCTGTGCACACACGTGTCTAAAGCACGTGAATCCTCCATTGGTTCCACATTCATTCTGAGGCTTTGCACCCAACTGTTGATTTTTTCCCGATATTGGTTATTTTATCTTCAGTGGTTGTAAATCAAAGCCGATCAGAGGAAACAAGTAATACAAAATTAAAATAAAAACCCAAGAACACCCACTGACAACACTGCAGAAGATTTTTTTATAATATAGCTTTTATTAAATCTTCTGTCAGTAGATATGTTCCTCCTAATTCCTTTATGCCTTTTGAACCACAGCTATTTATCATTATTCCTTTTTAGTATTTATTATGCTTTTTAAACCCCATGTATAACAGGCGGATGCAATCAGAAGTAGTTTTCTATCCCAAACAGACTGAAAAACTCACTTCTTCATCCCAAAGAGACTAAAGCCGGTGTGTTTGGCGTCCCATCTCACACAGCCGGTCCCGGTATCTCCGCAGGGGATTTCTGCCCTGGGGCAGCCCCGTGGCCATGGTGACACCCTGAAACATAGATTTAAAAGAAACATAAAGATTTTAGTTATAGGCTAGCTGTGTTGAAATTGGTTAGAATAAGAAAGAATTTGAGCTGGACTAGAGTTAACTAAAATAGTTAAGAGAGCTAGATTTGAAATGGTTTTAAGATGTTAGTAATTGATTATTAAATAATTGATGTTCTGTCATTTGTGTGTTTGTGCTTAGAACGAGGAACAGAAATATTGATCAGGTGGTGTAGGGAACAAGGACAATTCCCAATTTCCTCCCTCTGTGGGAACCTATTCAAAAGTCAGGCAAGAGGAAATTTGGAGGTCACTAAAGTAATTAAGATTGTTAAAGTTCAGAGAGGCAAAAAAGGTCCAAGTGAGGGAGATGAGCTTACTTCATCGATCTGGGACCACCGACCCAATTCGAGAGCAGCGACTCAATTCAGAGCACGCACTAGGCATGCTTAATGACATTAAAGCTCATTTCCATACGAAGCAGAGAATGGGAGGGGTCATTGTTATAAATATATATTTGTATTTTGGATATTCATCACTTTTGTGGCTAAATGAACTCTGTAACCGTTCATAGCTGGACACTGCGCATTAGGAAGCTGTTCCACGCCGCTGTCCGGCGCCAATAAAACATTCACTTTCTAACTCTAAACTGTTGGAGAGCTTTTGTCTGTCTCAGCTGGATATCGATATGAGATCGATATTCACATCTTGGTAAATCAAGCCCCGAGCACGGACACTGGGGCCGGTGTGCGAAGGCGTTTGGGACTGCACGGACGTTCTTTAGCAGCAATGTTTGTCTTTATTCTCTCTGTCTTTACTCTCTCTCTCTTTATTCTCTCTATCTTTACCGTCTCTCTCTTTAATCTCACTCTATTCTCTTTCTCCTTATCGTTTCTCTCTTTTCCCCTCTCTCTTTTTATTCCGTCTCTCTTTACTCTTTCTTTCTCTCTCTTTACTCTCTCTTCACTCTCTCTCTTTATTCTCTTTCTGAAGAAAATGAATACAAAAGCTGAATTTTTTAGCAATATAGTATTGAACATTTATTAGTCGAACAAAGGCAAATCACAGGGCTGGGGCGCTTGGCAATATTGCCTGAGGCGCCCTCCATTCATTTTACTGTGGACTTAAGGACTCTCTTAAACTGTTACATATTCATTAAGCCCAGAAAGTCATTTACACTTTACTCAGCTTTCCCCCCTGTCCGGTCTCGGCCCCTTCCGCCAGCACGCCGCCGCCTCGGTGCTCGGATCTTGAAGAAGAGACACAAAGTCCCAACAGAACAAGCTCTGCTGTTGTTTTCTTTTTTTCTTTTCTTTTTTTTTCCCCCAGTTATTTTATGCTATTTTATTTTATAATCTATTTTACTTTTAGTTTGTCTTTTTTTTTTCTTTTTGCCTTTTTATTTCTTCTTCCATTTCATCGGGTTTTTCGCTATTTTCACCTAACGCAGCCTTTGTTCCCCTCCCGGAGGTTTGTGGTGAGATGCTGTTCCACCGTCTCTCCCCGGAAACCAACGAAATCAATTGAAATAATGATGAACTGTTGAACTCTTCCCGCTGCTGTTTCCAGAAGGCCCCGGGAGGAGCCGGGGGCGGGAGGGGGGTCCCGGTACCGGGGGCAGTCACCGCTCGCCGGGCGGATCCCGGTGGCGCAGCTTGGGAGCCGCGGAAGTGCCCGAGGGAGCGCGGGGCCGGGGGAAGAGGGGGTGCGAGGGGGTATCGGTGCAGGATAAGGGGGCTCGGGGGGGTCTCAGCGCCAGGGATGGAGGTGCCGGGCGGTCCCTGTGCACGGGAGTGGGGGCTCAAACTTGGATATGGGGGTGCAAGGAGGTCCCGGTGCCGGGAATGGGGGTCAGGTGGTCCCGGTGCCGGTAACGGGGGGGATGGGGGCGTCCCCGGCCCGGAGATAGAGTTTCAGGGGGGTCCCGAGGCCCAGAAACGGTGGCTCAGGGGGCTTTCCTGGGACGGAGAATGTGAGTTCAGGGAAGTCCCCTTCCCGGGAATGGGGCTTCAGGGACGTCCTCGTGCCAGCTAAGGGGAACAGGGGGTCCCGGTGCTGGACAGGGGGATGCAGGGGGTCACAGTATACGGAAATGGGGATTCAGGGGGTTTCGGGGAGGCCCCGGGGCCAGACAAGAGGGAACAGGGGGGTCCCGGTGCTGGGGAAGGGGATGCAGGGGGCTCACAATATCCGGGAATGGCGGTGGAGGGTGTTCTAGTACCCGGAAATGGGAGCTCAGGGGGTTCCCGTGCCCGGGAATTGCGGCTCGGGGGTTCCCGTGCCGGGGGTCCCACTCGCCCCTCGCCCCCCCAGGAGCGCCCCCGGCCCCAGCGCTGGAGCCATCGCGCTGCTCCGCTGGCCCCGCCCCCAGCCCGGCCCCGCCCCCAGCACCGCCTCCGGCCCCGCCATTGGCGCCGCTCTTTCCTGCCCGCCAATGGCAGCTCGGGCTGCTCGTGACGTCACCGGTGGCCGGGCAGATCCCGGCGGCGCAGGGCGGGAGACGGAGAAGCCAAAGGGACCGAGGGAGCGCGGGGGGAGGGACGGGGCAATTCCAGGGAATTCCCCTGGATCCCCTCCTGGCATCCCCCGGACCCTCCTCGGCCGCGCCCTGCGGGACCCCCGGGCCGGGCTGGGCTGAGCTCCCGGGCCCCGCGGCCAAACTCTGCCTGCAACCCGCTGGGTTCGGCCCGGAGCGGGGCAAGCACCGGGACCCGCGGATCCATTTTGTCCTGCGGCTGCGGGGCCCCGGCCCCGGCGGAGCAGGACTGGGTGCTGGGACCCCGATCCCTGACTCCCAATCTCCTTCTCTCCCTCTCTCCTCTCCTGTCCCTTTCCTTTGGATGATCATAAATCCCAGAGCGGCTGCAGAGCCCCGTGCCCAGTTCGGGTTTCCCAGGAAAGGGAGGCCTGGGGCTGAGGTGCTCTGGGATGGCCGGGAATGGGGGTCCGGGGGTCCCTGGGGTCAGGGAAACAGGGGATGCAGGGGCTGGGAGAGGAAGATACCCGGGACAGGGAGTGCAGGAGGGTGCTGGTGCAGGATGAGGGGTGCAGGGGGGTCCCAGGGCTCCCAAAGCCCAGGGGATTCAAGGGGGTCCCAGGGCTGCCAAAGCCCCTCCCAGGGGGGAACAGGAGCTGGGCCAGGAGCACTGTGGGAGAGAAAAGGGGGTGACCCTGCATGGGGGGACATGGGGGAGTCACACGCGCTCCGAGGGGAGGACACGACCCCCGGAGACCCCTCCTCACCTCCTCCCGCAGGTGGAGGCCGAGCCCCGGCCCTGGAGGACGAAGCCCAACACGAAGCCCCTGGCCCCCGTCAGCATCTTGGGGGGCATCCGGCGGCAACTCCGGGGGCGGGAGGGGCAGGATCCGGGAAAAGGCGGCAGCTGCCGGGAAGGGGCCGGGATGGACTGGGACAGGCTGGGATGGACTGGGACAGACTGGGACACCGGGATACACCAGGACCAGAACCAGGACCGGAACCCTCTGGGACCAGAACTGGGTAACAGAGGTCACACTGCGAGCAACAGGGACCACTGTGAGGGCGACTGGGAGAAACTGGGAGCTGGCTGAGTGCAGCTGGCAGCAGCTGGGAGTGACTGGGAGCGTCCGGGAACAAACTGGGCGAACATGGAACACCCGGGGGACGCGGAACAGCCGAGGGACACGGGATGTCCACGGACCGTGGAAGGTCCAAGGAACGCTGAGTGTCGCTGCCACGGCTGCAAAAGCTTGAATGGAGTTTTTATCCCGTGACGTTGCCGGGGAACAGCGGCAGCTCCGCGCCCCCAGCCCGGGGGTGGGAGCAGGGGAGCCGCGGGCAGCACCTTCGGGGCACAGCCGGGGGCTGGGGGGCTCCTCCCCGCAGTTCATTTTCTCTCCCCTCCGTTCACATTTTCTCCCCAGAATTGAAGTGTTTCTCGCCCCAATTAAACTGTTCTCCCCAATTAAGCCCTGAGGTCCTTCTGTGCCCCCGGCTCCTCCCGGCAGGACCCGGCCGGGACCTTCTGGAAAGAGCGGCGGGAAGAGTTCAAAAATCCATCATTATTTCGATTGATTTCGTTGGTTTCCGGGGGAGAACTGGTAGGACAGCATCTCACCACAAACCTCCGGGACGGAAACAAAGGCTGTGTGGGGGAAATAGAGAAAAAACCCGATGTAATAGAAGAAGAATAAAAATTGAAAAAAAAAGAAACTAAGAATAAAAGAAAAAAAAAAGAGTATTATAGATTATAAAATAAAATAGCATAAAACAAATATGAATAAAGAAAACAACAGCAGAACTTCTTCTGTGGCGACTTTGGGTTTCTTCTCCGAGCTTCGAGCTGGGTCTGAGCCAGGAGCCGGTGGGCTGGGAGAGACATCGCTGCTGAGGGGCTGAATATTTCCGAAACTAAAGGATCAAGGGACACCTGGAGGTTCCAGCAGTCCCCGCGCACACGTTCGATTCCCTCCTTTCAAGCGGAAAGCTCAGCTCCACTTGTGACTCTGCTTGTAGCGAGGAATGGAAACATTCCCCGCAATTCCCGTAGAAAGAGCCCGGGAAGGTTCGTGTCGGGAGAGCTCCCTCGGGGCAGCCCCGGCTCCTGCCCTGCTTGAGTCCCTCTCGAGCCCGCTGTGCTTTCCAGCTGCTTTGCTCCAGCTGCCCCAAATGCCCGTGAATTGCACGGAACTGGAACAGATCCGAGTCCTCATGGCTCGGGCTACGGGCATGGAGAGGTCACTCAGGGATCCCCATCACGGCCACAAAAGCCCCGATGTGGGGAATGAACTGGATTTGGGATGGAGCGGATCAGAACAGGAGAGTGAGGAGGAAAATAATCCCTGGTACAGAACCTTCCCCCGACCTCTTTCTCCTTGCCGGAGTTCACTTTATCCCCGGCTGTTCCCTGCTGTGCCCAGCAGGGCAAGGGAGAAGGGATGGGAGTCGCGGTCAGTTCGTGCCGCTGCTTCGCCCTCGGGGACAGGAATCCTTCCCTGCTCCGGCGAGGGGTCCCTCCCATGGGGTCAGTCCCTGCCCTGGCCAGCGGGGGGTCCCTCCCATGGGGTCAGTCCCTGCCCTGGCCAGCGGGGGGTCCCTCCCCAGCCGTGCGGTCACTCCCTGGCCCGGCCCTGAGGCGCGGGGCAGTCGCGGGGCAGCCGCGCTCCGGCCCCGTCAGCGGCACCGCCGCTTCGTGCCGGGCAGGAGCGGCAGAAGGAGCCGGGCGGCGGCGGGGGCTGAATCCCGGCAGCAGCAAGGAGGAAGAAGAGGAAGAAGAGGAAGAAGAGCAAGAAGAGTGTTATAAACATATATTATAGTATTGGCTTCTTGCAAAGTATTAAAGTAGATATTATATAATGTTAGAAATGCTTTTTGCTGTGTGGATGTAGTTTTCTCTCGTTTTAGCAAGAATGTTAGCAAGTGTGAGCAAGTAAGATAACCTCCAAGCGAGCAGAGGATGAGGCCCAAGGAGCTGCTAATCAACACTTTGTCCAGGGAACAAAAGGGCCCAAAGGCTGCTCCGCCAGAACGGGCGGCCAGGAGGGTCCGAGAGCCGCTATCACCGCTCTGCCCGGGGTGCAAAGAGGCCCAAAGCTGCAATCAGCCCTGACTGGAGAATTAAGAGATCCACCCTTGTTGGGGTCCCTCCCCTGCCATGGAGCCCCGGGAGATGGGCCCTGGGGGGGAGGCACGGGGTCTCCCTGCCCCTGGTCAGTCTCATTCCCCATTGGTTGGTTTGTGTTCCCTGGTGTGGCCAAGGACCCTTGGGTCCCGTGACTGGGGGGAGTTCCTGAGCTGAGCCCCGGCCATGCGGCTGGAGAAATAAACATCTCTGAAACATCTACCACGAATCTGTCCATATCTACTTCGATTTCCACGGGACTCCTGGTTTGAAATATACTTGTTGCAGTAATCCCCGCTGCAACAAACTGGTGGACGAATGCGGGCAAGATACCGATCCCTGAGGAAGATTCGTGAGTAAAATAACCACTCTAGACCTCTCTCTTCTCATCTTGGTTTGGATATTCTCTCTGGACTATGGAAGAATCGTGGGAAATGGGGCTCTCTGAGCCACAGAGAAAAATGTATCTAGAAGTAAAAGAAATCCTTGAACAACAAAACAAAAAAGTAATGCAACTGGGAGATCTAGAACATTTTTTTATCTGGCTTTTCAAAAGGTTCCCCTGTATTTCTCGAGACTTACTTTTTGATATCCAACCTCCTGTATCTTGTGAGGGGTGTTTCTGGGATGAGATCTGGGATAAAGTATGGGATCAAAGAGAAGCTTGCCGTGCATACCTTATAATCAGAGAAGCCCTTGAGGAGCATTTGAACGGTCCCATTACCCCTAAAGCAGAAGATCATACTAATCCCGTGGCCGAGACCGCGCGGCCGCCATCCCTGTGGCACATGACTGCAGCCGTGCCGGCGGAGGTGCCTGCGCTGGATGCGCCCGGCCCCCTCGGGAGCGCGCTCCTTATCACAGACCCCATCCCTGTCTCGGGGTCCCCGGCCACGCGACTGCGAGTGAGGGAGCGATGCCGCAGGCGCCGCGGGTGCCGTGGGCCACGAGCAGCCAGGAACCGGGCATCGGCGTGGCAGCCCCCTCTGAGCACACGGCTCGGAGAGCCCTGCGGAGGGAGAAGCAGTGATTTCCACAGCGACACGAGAAGCCGCGCAGTGCAGCGCCGAGCCGGAACGGGGCCGCACCCAAAGCAGCGTGGAGTTTGTGGAGCGGAACCGCTCACAGGGCACGGAGCCAGCGGCGATGGCGACGCGGGGCCGCGCAGAGCCCAGACGCGCCGGAGCAGCGCCGCTCGGAGAGCGCGGAGCAGCCGCAACGCGGGGGCCCGGCCGAGACGTCGGAGTCGGCGAGGCGGCGGCCACGCGGGACCAGCAGCCACAACAAACACGCAAGCACGTGATAGGAGGAGTTGTAGCCACGAAAGTCACAGGAACTGTGAAATGGTACAATGTAAAAAGCAACTATGGGTTTATAACACGAGATGATACAGGGGGAGATCTATTCATCCACAGAACTGCCATTAAAAGGAATAACCCTAAAAATTACCTGCAAAGTGTAGGAGATGGGGAGGTTGTACAGTTTGATATAGTGCAAGGAAAGAAGGGTTTACAAGCAGCAAATGTTACTGGGCCTGGGGGTATTCCAGTCAAAGGCAGCCGTTATGCACAAAATTATAAACAATATCCATCCCAGCAGCTTCCCTACCCACAGCCTACTTCCCCCTTTTACCCTATACCCAATATGAACCCCTTCCTAAGTTTACCCTATCCCCAGTTTATTCCTAATCCGTTTTTCACCCCATGGCTTCCTTATACAATTCCATTTCCCTACAATTCCTCTCCGCTACCGAGGGGGGGATGAAAAGGGGGAGGGAAGAAATTTAACCCTCTCCTGCCTCAGTTTCCCCACAAAGCATGCCCAGAGAGTTCTGTCTCCCTTCTGTCAGCCCTAAGATGTTCCAGAGAATCTGTTGGGACATTTAAAGACTCAGGAGGGTGGCTTGTTTTGTCTTGAAACTGTTCTTGTTATGTTTATCCAGTTGTTTTCATTCTCCTTTTATTGAAATAAAACGGGTGAGATGTTGGGGTCCCTCCCCTGCCATGGAGCCCCGGGAGATGGGCCCTGGGGGGGAGGCACGGGGTCTCCCTGCCCCTGGTCAGTCTCATTCCCCATTGGTTGGTTTGTGTTCCCTGGTGTGGCCAAGGACCCTTGGGTCCCGTGACTGGGGGGAGTTCCTGAGCTGAGCCCCGGCCATGCGGCTGGAGAAATAAACATCTCTGAAACATCTACCATGAATCTGTCCATATCTACTTCGATTTCCACGGGACTCCTGGTTTGAAATATACTTGTTGCAGTAATCCCCGCTGCAACACACCCTACCATCGACTCTTACCTAGCGGGCCCAACCTCAAGAATCAAAAGAAATAAAACCACAAGGCCGAAGACTACACATGCTCTAAAAAGGCGGACCCAAGGAGTGGCCATGCAGATCAATTCCTGGAAAAGTTTTAATATGAATAGAGAACAGACAGTAAAAATGGTATAAAAAGGACTCACCTCGAGCATCAGATGTGCTCTTGGCAGAGCGCCAAGGCACCCAGCCGTTATCCCTTTGCTTTATTTTATGTGTCTCTTATTGTCTTTATATTAAACTCTTTAAATTCTAACAGGAGAGTGAACCTCGTTTTTCACAAGAGGAAGAAGAGGAAGAAGAGGAAGGGGCCAGGGCCGCCTGCGGTGTCCGATCCCCGGCAGCAGCGGGGAGGCCTCGGGCAGCGGCGGCGGGTGGGGCCCTTTGGAGCCGCCCCGAGGGCTCGGTGCCGCCCTGGGCCCCTGAAAGAGCTGCTCTGCGGGACGGGCGAGCTGGGAACGAGAGAAAACCGCGAGAAAATGAGAAAATCCGATCAAAGAGCCGCACCGAGGGGCGTCTCCGCCGGCCCGTGGCACTGAAGGAGCTGCACCGAGAGACCGGCGAGGAGCCCGGCGCTGAAAGAGCCGCAGCGGAGGGCGTGGGATGGGAGGTGCGAATGGAATAAAAGAAGGAGAAGGGAATAATAAATTCTAGAAGAAGTGCACGGGGAGTGGCGGCTGCGCAGCGACTGAAAGAGCTGCAGCGAGGGAGCGTCGGGGCAGCAGCGCGGGGTCTCGGCCGCTCCGTGTCACCGCAAGAGCCGCAGCGAGGGACGGGCGGGGCGCGGCTCGGATCGAGCCCCTCCAGCTGCGCGAAGAGCGGCGACCCCGCGGGACCGCGCCGGGGCCGGGCGGCGGCGGCAGCTGGAGCCGGGAAAGCGGCTTCGAGCGGCGGAGACGAGCGGGGTGTTCCCGTCAGCTCCGCTCAGCCCTCGGGCACCGGGGGGTTCCGGGGCTTGTTCCCGTCAGCTCCGCTCAGCCCTCGGGCACCGGGGGGTTCCGGGGCTTGTTCCCGTCAGCTCCGCTCAGCCCTCGGGCACCGGGGGGTTCCGGGGCTTGTTCCCGTCAGCTCCGCTCAGCCCTCGGGCACCGGGGGGTTCCGGGGGTTGCTCCCGTCAGCTCCGCTCAGCCCTCGGGCACCGCGCTGGGGCCCCGCGCACTTTTCCAGCCCGGCCGCCCCCACGGGCCGGGCCCCGCGGCTCCCGCTGCCGCCGCCTCGGCCCTGCCGAGCCCAGAAATCCCGGAAAATCGCTCCCATGCACTAAAGAACCTTTCCATGCGCAGCCAGGGGCGCAGAGGGGGATCCTTATGAAGTCCCCTCCCCTCAGTCCCTCCTGGGCACGGCCGGGCATTAGCGCAGCTCCCGGGGCTGTGTCCCGGCACCGGCTGCTGCCACAGGGCACGGGGCTGCCGCGCTTGGGCATTAAACGCGACAGATTTGGGGAGCAGGGACAGCCAGAGAAACCCTTGGGGAGCCCTCGGGAGCCTGGAGCTGCACGAGGGGCACAAAGGATGCCCTGGACACAGCGATGGCCCCAGCAGCGGCTCTGCCCCCCAGCACGGGGCTGTGTCCCAGACCCCATGGTTGGGGGCGGCAGCGGAGCTGCTGGACGGAGGACGGACGGAGGAGCGAGCAGGAGCGGGAGGAAGAGGAGGGATAAAGGGGGAGGGGCGGGAGGAAGAGGCGGGCCAGAGGAGGCAGGAAGAGGAGCCTCCACGTGCATCCATCGCTCTCTGTGTCCGCAGCTCTCGGCCTCGCTCCCCCCATCCCGCAGGTGACCGGGGAGGGGCAGCTCGCCCCAAATATCTTGGGCGGTCGCTGGGGTTGTTTTGGGAGAGGGGATTTTTGGAGCTTGGAGGATTCCAGCACCGAGCCCCAAATATCTTTGTTGGTTCCTGGGGGATTTGGTGGGGCGGGGGAGGGGAGGCGGATGTTTGGATCTTGCAGAACTCCAAATGTGAGTCGCAAATGCCCCTTGGGGGATATTGGGGAGCCCCCGGCACGCGGGGTTTGGGGGTCCCGGTGGCGGCTGCCGGGAGAAATGGGATGGGGCGGGATGGGGCCCGGGAAGGGTGGGATGTGGACTGGGGTGTGGGATGAAGTGTGGCGGAGGGGGATGGGCGGGATGGGGCCTGGGATGAGGCAGCCGAAGGTTGGGGATGATGAGGCCGGGGGGACCCCACTCCTCAGGGGCCTGCGGGGTATCCGCCAGCTCTGAGGGAGTTTTGGGGCACCCCTAATCCTGAGGGGGTGGTGCTGGCAGCGGGGGACACGTGGCTCCGGCAGCTCTGGCCCCAGCTGAGCCCCCCCCGCCCCCAGCGCTCCCCGGAGCGGAATTTGGGGAGGGGGAGGTGGGGGCGGCCAGGCCGGGCCCCCTCGCGCTGTCCCGGCGGGGGCCGAGTGCGGGCGGGAGCCCCGCGGGGCCCGGCCCTGCCCGGGCACGGCTGATGCCGCCCGCCCGCGCTCCGCACTGGTCCGGACTGGTGCTCCCAGTGCCGTGCGGGGCGGGGCCGCTCTGGGGACCCCCCAGGGCACAGCGCGGCTGCTTTGGGGCTGTGGGCATGTGTTGCAGCGGGGATTACTGCAACAAGTATATTTCAAACCAGGAGTCCCGTGGAAACCGAAGTATATATGGACAGATTCGTGGTAGATGTTTCAGAGATGTTTATTTCTCCAGCCGCATGGCCGGGGCTCAGCTCAGGAAGTCTGCAGTCACGGGACCCGAGGGTCCTTGGCGTTATCAGGGAACCCAAAACAACCAATGGGGAATGAGGCTGACCAGGGGCAGGGAGACCCCGTGTCTCCTCCCCAGGGCCCATCTCGCAGGGCTACATGGCAGGGGAGGGACCCCAGCAGGCATGGGGTGTGTGGGGGCAGCTGGGGCCGCACTGGTGGCACTGGTGGTGCTGGGAGCCCCCCCGGCCGCGGGCGAGGAGCTCTGGGGTGAGGGGAGGGGGGGAAAAGGGGGGACCCTTTGGAAGGAGTGGGTGAGCAGTGAAAAGGGGATCGGACTCCCCAAACTGAGTGGGAGAGGGGACTGAGAGCCCCAAACCAGGCACGTGGGACACGGAGGCTTTGGGGGAAGATGAGAAAGGAGACGGGGATGGGAGAGAGGGAGGAAAAAGGGAGTTGGATCCTTCCCCTTCGTGAGGTCGGTTGGTGGATGAAGATGGGGGATGATGGGAAAAGGGTGGAGGAGGGGAAAGATGGGAGATGGGACCTCCAGGTGAGTGGGAGGGGTGTGAGGAACCCCAAAGTTGCCATCATGGCATGGGACTGATCTTCTGTGGGAAGAGCTTTGGCTGGAGCATGGAGCTGATCTCCCAGCACAGGATCCAAGTAGGGGAGAAGTCCTGTGTCTGCCCAAGCTTTGCCCACAGGTCCCATCTCAGAGGAGAGAGACCCTACAGGGGCCAGGAGGGCAGGAATGGCTTTCATAGGAGCCTCACCAGACACCAGGGGATCCACACTGGGGAGCCCCCATGGATGCCCAGACTCTGGGAAGGGCTTCACCGTGAGCCCCAAGCCCCTGGAACACCTGTAGGAGCCACCTGGAGGAGGGTCCCTACAAGTTCTCGGCTGCAGGAAGAGCCCCAAGGAGCCCAGGTCCCTCCAGAACCACCACCTGAAGCAGAAGAAGGTGGTGACAGCTCTCCATCCCAGGGCCCTGGGAACACTCTGGGGTCTCCAGGCCGACCCCCCACCCCCAACAAGGGACTCGCAGCAGCCCTCATCCTGCCCCTAAAATCCCTTGGGATCTCCCGTCAATCTCTGCATCCCCCGCTTCGCTCTCCATCCTGACATGAGACCAGAGGGGTGACCACAACACCAAGTTCTTATCTCCACCCACCAATTTTGCATCTTTTCCCTTGGCCAGGTTACCCCAGGGGGTGGGAGCAGCCCAGAGTCCTGCACTGCCCATCCCGACCTGTCCTGGCTCCATTCCCATTCCTCCTGTGGGATGTGGAGGGGCTTGGGGAACAGGGGAGGAGGGATGGAAGAGAAGAAGGGGGGAAGAAGGAGCAGGAGAAAGGATGGAGAGAGGAGGAGCAGGAGGTGGGATTAGGGAGAAGGAGGAGAATGGATGGAGGAAGACGAGAAGAAGGTGGAGGAAGAGGAGGGAGCTCGTGGGTCCAGCGGTCCCAGAATTTGCAGGCCCCTCACCCCAAGGAGCATCGACCCCCCCATCCCACGGGTGATGGGGGAGGGGGAGCTTGGCCCAAATATCCTGGGGAGTCCCTGGGCCGGTGTTTGTGGGGGGGATGTTTGGATCTTGCAGGAGTCCAAAGCTGAGCCGTAGGTGCCCCTTGGGGGGGGATACATGGGGGGTCCCCAGGAGGTGTTTTTGGGGGATCCCTGTGGTGGCTGCTGGCAGAGCCCCAGTGGGGGGTGGTGGGATGTGGGGTCCTCCCCATGCTGGTGGGTCAGGCAGAGCCGCCTCCAGCCCAGAGCCAGGGGGCTGCGGGACCCCTTGGGAGAGCCGGAGGGGGAACCTCAGGAGCCCCAGAGTGGGACGAGCAGAGAGGGGCAGTACCGGGAGCAGGGGAGCCCCGGCAGTCTGGAGGAGCGAACCCCTGTGACCCCCAGGGCCCCAAAGTGGGGAGCCCAGAGAGGGGGGAGCGCCGCCATTCGCGGGACCCTCAACAGCCTGGAGAGGGGGAGGGAGGACTCCTTGGACCCCCTGTACCCCGAAGCAGAGAATAAGGGGAGAACGGACCTGGGGATCCCATAACCCCCAGCATCCCTAAGTGGGGAGACCAAAGAGGGGAGCTTTTGGATTCCTGGGCTCCCAGCAGCCTGGGGAGGGTGGAGACCAAGTAGAGAGGAGGACTCCCAATGAAAGAGGGACCCCCAGCAGCTGGGAACAGGGGGGAACCCCCAAACACCAAAGGGGAGAGACCAGAGACAGGGAACTCCTGAGAGGCTTTTTCAGAGCAGATTTTTATGGACACACAGTGCCCAGTGACTTCTAGAGATGGACTTGGGCAGAAGGACCTTAAACTCAACGTGCTCATCCCTTGTTTCTCCCCAGACCAGGATTTCCCATACCCAACCCTTGGGTGGATGGAGGAGGAGGCTGTGAGGAAGAGGAAGATGCCCCGGGAGCCCCAGGCAGATGAGGAGGAAGTCAGTGCCCCTTTCCCCTCTCTCCTGCTCCATCTCCCAGCCCAGCATCGCCCCCGGCTGCAGGACAACCCCGCTGCCGACGGCGTCCTGCCGGGGACGGACTGGGGGGATCTCCTTGCCCTTCCCTGTGGCACGGAGGCAAATCCCATCCTCTCCTTGTCCTTCCTCCCCAGACAAGGAGCTGAGCACGGAGCCCAGGGAGGACAAATCCCCGCGGCAGAACCTGGTGGAAGAGGCCATTTTGAGCGGCTCCACAGCGCAGGAATCCAACGGGGAGGAAAAGCCCCGGAGATCCCGCAGGAGGAGGGGCTGCAAGCACAGCCCAGGGAGCTCTGAGGAGGAAAGACCCACCCTGTGCCGGGAAGGGGCCAGAGATGCAGCCAGAGGTCAGAGCTGGTGGTTCATGAGCAGCTTCATGATGGGGAGAAGCCCCACAAGTGTGGGGAATGTGGGAAGAGCTTCAGATGGAGATGCCGCCTGATTGACCACCAGATGATCCACACTGGGGAGAGGCCCTATGAGTGTGGGGAATGTGGGAAGAGCTTTGTCACAATCTCCAACCTACGTATCCACCAGAGGATCCACACTGGGGAGAGGCCCTACGAGTGTCCCCAGTGTGGGAAGAGGTTTCAGACCAGCTCCACTCTCCTCCTGCACCAGCGGATTCACACGGATGAGAGGCCCTTCCGCTGCCCCGACTGCAGGAAGGGCTTCAAACAAAACTCCCACCTCGTCACCCACTGGCGCATCCACACCGGCCCTACGAGTGTCCCCAGTGTGGGAAGAGCTTCTCCAGGAGCTCTCACTTGACCAGACACCAACGGAGGCACCGCTAAGGGAAGCCCTGCGAGTGCCCCAACTGCGGGAAGAGCTTTGTCCTCTGCTCCAACTCCATCTCCCATCAGAGGACCCACGTTGGGCAGAGCCCTGGTGACCCACATTCCCTGTGATCCAGGTTGGGAAGAGCCCAGGCTGGTGCTCTCCACGTTCTCCTGGATCCCCGTTAGGCACCTGGGTGAACGCAGGGGCAGGAACATCCATCGGGACTCAGATCAACATTGGAAATTCATTGGGAAGAGCTGATTTTTTACCTTCACACCCTAAAAAATTTCATCTACTCTGTCCAATTGTTTCTTCTGGTGGCTGCGGAGAGAAACAATGCACTCTACACGATTCGGTGTGAATCAGGCAGAAACCATTTTATTGATGACCTACTGTCCCTCATATACAGTTCTTGCTTTCCCTACATGTGATTATGCATAATTATTATGGGTTAAGGGCTATTTTCACACGCTGCTTTATGCTTTGTGATTGGCTCTTGTCTGTGTGTCACACTGTCTGTTGTGTATGTCACAACTGTCCTTCAGTTTGCATTTTCTTATCCTTTTCCTCCTTTGCTTGTTCCTCATTCACATCCTCCCCAGTGCTGCTTGTTCCTTTCTCACAACCTCCCCATGGACTCTTCTCCTGTGTAGGTGCTCAAGTCCTTCTGTCTTACGTGCTCTGGTTCTTCTGTTTTATGGCTGGTTCACATTATGTCCATTTTCTAGTAAAAACATGGTTTCCACAGTCTTGAGGCATCAATGGGTCCCACTGAGCTCCATGCCCACCACAGGCTCCTCATGGACTCCTTGGAGGAGAGAATTGGGGGCCAGGATTGCACAAAGCTCTCAGAGACTCTCAGGCAAAAGCCAAAGCCAAAGTCCTTTGAAAACCCTGCAGTCCCTGGGAGCATTGAGGAGCCCCCAGGGCCATTCCTGACCAAGGCTCCCCAGGGACTCCTTCCAGCAAATCCCTGAGGCCATTGGGATGTGGGGGGATGCTGAGGGCAGGACAAGGGGCTGACAGTGCCCAGCCTTGCTGGGGCTGTGCCAGGAGGCCCCAGGGCCTCAGGACAAGGTGTCTCCTCCCAGCCCTTGGTGGCACAGTCACTGCTGTGCCCCAGGGCACCAAGACTTGACTTCTCTTTGTCCCCCCTGTCATCCCTGGCTCCAGTTCTCTGCTCTGACTGGAGCCTGGGAACACTTTCTCAGTCGTGTCCCTCACTGGGACCCATGAAAACTTCCAGAAACGTTGAAGTTCAATTCTGACTGGAATTCTTGAGAGGTTTGTGCCAGTCCCTGTCAGGGACTGATGTTCAGGGCCTCAGCACCAAGGCCCAAGAGGGTCATTCCAGTCCTTGTGCTGTGTGTGTGCTGCTGAGCTGGGCCGGGCTCCTGGCACAGAGGCAGCTCCTGGCAAGCGGCAGCGCTGCAGAGAGACAGCTCTGGCCAGGAGCAGCTCCTGGGCACAGCCCAGCAGGGCTGGGGCACTGCCTGCAGCCAGCCTGGGCACAGCACAGAGGCACACAGGGCTTAAACTCAGCCGGGGCTGGGAAGGGGCTGGGAAGTGACTGCGGGAGAATCACTCCCAGCCCCTGGCACAGGAAGCCTCTGGCTGCAGGACACGGCAGCTGCAGCTCCTGGAGGGATCTCCTAAAGCTGCAGCATCCCCCTGCCTACAGATTCTGTGAGTACAACTCAGAGCATCTTGAGTGCAGGGGAGGTGAAATGTTCATGAGGCTCTGACGTGCTGAGGGTCTCTGATCACTCCCAGAATATTTCCAATACAAGGATTTTGATAGAAATGAGGAAATTTCCTGAGACTTTGTTTTCAGTTTCCTGCCATTGGAGAATGGTGGGGAGGGAGGATAAATATTAAAGGTGTTATGAATTTTGTCAGGTCCCTGGGACATCTGAACTGTTACTTTCAGTGATCAGCAGGTGCACAGGGGATCCCTCCTGTGCTTTCAGCCACTCCTGTGCCCATGGACAGCACCAGCATCACCTTGGCTGGACCCGTCAGGCTCAGTCTGAGCTGTCCTTTCTCCAAGCTGCAAACAGAACCTGCCCCAGCCAGTGTCCTGCACACAGGCAGGTTTCTGTAGGGCCAAGGAGAGTGCACAGAGATTTGGGGTCTGTGAGTGCTGGCAGGGAGAGATCAGGCACAGGGAAACAGCTCCAGGAGGAAAATCCCCAGGAAGCAGAGATGAGATCAGGGAAAGAGAGAAAACAAAGCCAGCAATGTGTCAGGGAGAGTTTAGAGATCCCCACAGGATCCCCTCCAGTGCAGCCCCTCCCTCTGAAGAAGCCCCCTCCCTCCTGTGCCCCCCAGCCAAGCCTCTGCCCTCAGGGCCGGGGGTCCAAGGCGTGAAGCCCCTCCTGGGCAGGCAGAGCTGCAGCAGAGCCGTGGGGCAGCTCTGCAGCCCCGGGCCCAGTTCCCTCTGCAGAGCACAGGGCTGGGAGCAGCTGCCTGGCCCTGGGGGCTCTGGGAGGGGGCACAGCTGGCTCAGGGTGACGCTGGCCCCAGTGCCCGGCTGTGGGCAGGGCTGTCAGTGCAGCCAGGGCAGCAGCTCAATCTCCCTTCGTCCAGTGCCAGCTCTGGGACTCTTGGCTCTCTCCCCGAGGTTTCCTTCTAAGCTGGGAGTTTCCTCCAGGATGCAAACGTGTCCTGAAGCATCTTTGTGTTATCTGAAAGGCCCAGAGAGAGGAGAAAAGCAGAGATGCTACAAGTGTGCAAATGCTGTTGGGTTGGTGAAATGAGCCAGGGGTGTCCTCGGCTACGAATGTGGTGCTGAGACCTTGAGAGAGGGACGGACATTTGGGGGTCTGTGGTGGATCCATCTGCTCCCAGCAGCACCTGGTGATCTTTAAGGGAAACATGGGAGGGTGAACATTCTGCATTTGAGAAAAGTGAAACAGAGAAACTCTGAACAGGTCAGAATGACAGAGACCCTCCTCTGAGTGTCCACTCATCATCTTGCCTTGCAAAAGTTGCTCTGTTCTCCCTGAGGGCAGCAGAAATGCTGAGGATTTCTGATATCCAAGAATACCAGGAGAGATATGGGGGGAGATTAAAACCAAAAACCTCAGAACTCTTAAACAAAAAAGGGTGTCTGTGTGTGTTCCAGGGGAGGGTGTACAGGAAATGGCTTTGATTGTGCTTACAGATCTCCTCTAACCTTTCACTTTCTCTGTGGCAGAACCCAATGCCCGGACACAGCCAATGTCCAACAGCAGCTCCATCAGCCCCTTCCCCCTGCTGCCATTGGCAGACACGCGGCAGCTGCAGCTCCTGCACTTCTGCCTCTTCCTGGGCATCTCCCTGGCTGCCCTCCTGGGCAGCGGCCTCATCATCAGCGCCGGAGCCTGCGGCCAGCACCTGCACAGCCCCATGTTCTTCTTCCTGCTCAGCCTGGCCCTCACCGACCTGGGCTTCATCTGCACCACTGTCCCCAAGGCCATGCACAATTCCCTCTGGGGCACCAGGCACATCTCCTACTCAGCATGTGCTGCTCAGGTGTTTTTCTTTCTCTTCTTCCTCTCAGCAGAGGATTTTCTCCTCACCATCATGTGCTACGACCACTACGTGTCCATCTGCAAAGCCCTGCACTACGGGACCCTCCTGGGCAGCAGAGCTTGTGCCCACATGGCAGCAGCTGCCTGTGCCAGTGCCTTTCTCTACGCTCTCATGCACACGGCCAATACATTTTCCCTGCCCCTGGGCCAGGGCAATGCCCTGGGCCAGTTCTTCTGTGAAATCCCACACATCCTCAAGCTCTCCTGCTCCAAATCCCACCTCAGGGAACTTGGGCTCATCGCTGTCAGTGTCTATTTGCTCTTTGGCTGTTTTGTGTTCATTGTTTTCTCCTATGTGCAGATCTTCAGGGCTGTGCTGAGGATCCCCTCTGATCAGGGCCAGCACAAAGCCTTTTCCACGTGCCTCCCTCACCTGGCCGTGCTCTCTCTGTTCCTCAGCACTTCAGCATTTGCTCACCTGAAGCCCCCCTCCATCTCGTCCCCATCCCTGGATGTGGCCCTGTCAGTTCTGTACTCGGTGGTGCCTCCAGCCCTGAACCCCCTCATCTACAGCCTGAGGAACCAGGAGCTCAGGGATGCCCTGAGGAAAATGATGACTGGATTTTTTCAGCAGCAGTGAAGTGCTGGTTTTGTTCTCCACAGCTGCAGTGTAACTCAGTGCAGGCCCAGCCTGTCTGCTCAAGCTTTTCAGAGTGGTTGTGTGTGTGCAGGGTTTCCTTTGTCATTTTGTGATAATGTTGTGCACAATGAAACTTTATTTATCCCATCATCACCATCCTATTACTGGGATCATTCATCCTATTTATAATTCACTGCTTACACCTCGAATTTTACCCAGAGACAATGGAAATGAGGAATCACCTCCTCTGTGCACTTTAGCAAAATAAAGGATCCTGCAGCAACTTGTTGGTCAAAAATGCTTCCTTTGAAACCTCATCTGAATCTGGCAGGGCAGTGCCTGTGTGCAGAGGGGGAGAGAAGCTGAGTCCCAGCACAGCAGCAGGGCCAGGGAGCAGCAGCACTCGGTGCTTTCAGAGCTGCTCTGTTTATCCTTCCACGCTGTCCTTCTGTCCTTGTGGGAGTCCTCAGCTCTGGCTGCTGCGCTGCTCTCCTGCTCTGTGGTGCTCCTGTGAGCACAGGAGGGGTTGACAGTTTTGTGTTATTTAAAAGTAGACAGCAGTGGCTGGAATTGCTGGGCTGATGAGTGAAGTTTTTCAGAATTTTATGGCCCTGGCATGTGAGTCACAGGTGGATCACAGCGAGTCCTGGAGCTGCCAACCTGAACATGAATAACAGAATGGACAAAGCTGCAGCTTAAACGTGACCTAAAATAAATCCCCAGAGTGGCCAGCCCAGAGATCGTGGTCTGTGAACTGGAACAACCACATTACAACAGGGACTGCAGACCCACCAAAACCCCACCCAAACCCAGCTCAGAGGGGCCATGGTGGCCCCGTGGCAACCACTGGGCACCAAAGCAGTGAAGCCGTGGAGAGCGAGAGGCTCAGTGGCTGACATTTCTGTGGGACGGGGCTGTCGTGTCAGGGGTGGGGGCTTTAGATCCCAGGGGAATCATTGCCCAGGGAGTTTTTGTTCAGGTCTGTAGTGCATTGATGCTGCCTGGACTCCAGGCACCCACCAAAGCTGCTCTCTCACTCCTGTCCACAGCTGGACAGGAGAGAGAAAATATAACAAAGGGTTCATGGGTTGAGATAAGGACCAGGAGAGATCCCTCATCCAACACCGTCCTGGGCAAAACAGGCTCAACTTACAGATATCAAGTGAATTTATTCATAACAAAATCAGAGCAGGATAATGAGAAGTGAAAGAAGAGCTTTCAAAACACCTTCCCCCTCCCCTCTATCCTTCCCACCGATGGCGCAGGAGACAGGGAATGGGGATTGTGGTCAGTTCATCTCCTGTGGCTTCTCCCACTGCTCAGGGAGAGGAGTTGTTCCCCTGTGAGACCGTGGGGTCCCTTCCCACGGGAGACAGTTCTCTGTGAGCGTCTCTGACGTGGGTCCAATCTGACAGCAGCAGCCCCCCCAAAACTGCTGCGGCGTGGGTCACTCTTCCATGGGGTCAGTTCTTCAAGGCCAGGCTGCTCCAGCCTGGGAGCAGGGCCCCTCTGCACCGGCTCTGCCCCTGGATCCCAGCCTCCTGCAGGCATCCGCCCGCTCCGGCGTGGGCACCTCCCCCAGGGGCCGCGGGTGGATCTCTGCATCCCCTGTGGATCCCCAGGGGCTGCGGGTGGATCTCTGCATCCCCTGTGGATCCCCAGGGGCTGCGGGTGGATCTCTGCATCCCCCGTGGATCCCCAGGGGCTGCGGGTGGATCTCTGCATCCCCCATGGATCCCCAGGGCTGCGGGTGGATCTCTGCATCCCCTGTGGATCCCCAGGGCTGTGGGTGGATCTCTGCATCCCCCGTGGATCCCCAGGGGCTGCGGGTGGATCTCTGCATCCCCGTGGATCCCCAGGGGCTGCGGGTGGATCTCTGCATCCCCCGTGGATCCCCAGGGGCTGCGGGTGGATCTCTGCATCCCCCATGGATCCCCAGGGCTGCGGGTGGATCTCTGCATCCCCCGTGGATCCCCAGGGACTGTGGGTGGATCTCTGCATCCCCCATGGATCCCCAGGGCTGCAGGGGCACAGCTGCTCCCCCATGGTCTCACCACGGCCTGCAGAGGAATCTCGGCTCTGGCTCCTGGAGCACCTCCTCCCCCTCCTTCTCCACTGCCCTTGGTGTCTCCCTGGTGTTTCCCTCACACGTTCTCCCCTCCTCCTCTTCTCTGACTACAAAAACACTGTGTCCCACTTTGTTTTCATTTCCTTCTGAAATCTGCTATCACAGAGGCGTTACCAGCCTCTCTCAGTGGCCCAGCCTTGGCCAGTGCCATGTCCATCTTTGGAGCCATCGGGGATCAGCTCTGCCGGACATGGTGGAAGCTTCCAGCAGCTTCTCACAGAAGCCACCTCTGTGGCCCCCCCGCTACCAAAACCCAGGCCGTGCCAAACCAACACACACAGGAAGAAAAGCACAGAACCCCAGTGCTCCAGGGCAGGTGAGAAGCAGCTCTGGCCATGCCAAGGTCAGCCAGAGCTGCCAGGTGGCCCCAGGAGCCCAAGGCAGCCAGAGCTGTTCCATGTTCCCTTGGCTCCATGGGCCCTGCAGGGTCACAAAGGCCCCTCGGTTCCACGGGGCCAACAGTGCCACAGTGGCCCCTTGGTTCCATGGAACGCCACAGGGTCACAATGGTCCCCTTGGTGCCACCAGCCCTGCAGGGTCACAACGGCCCCTGGGTTCCACGAGGCCACGCAGGGTCACAGTGGTCTCCAGAGGAAGGGCAGCACCGAGCCCCAGGGTTTCAGGGGCAGATGAGACACAGCCACCAGAGGCCAAGGCCGGCCACATCTGTCTGTCCTGGCAGGTTTGTCTGGGAGCAGCCCTTGGATATTGGGAATTTGGGAGGCGGAATCCCAGTTTTGGCCATGGGCACCTTGTCGAGTAACGCAGTTCTGTGCTCACTGCACGAGCTCTGGCGTGCCCTCGGTCAGAGAGAGTCCAGCTGCGTTACTTCTGTGCGTCGCAGAAGCGACTTTGGCATCAGGAAAAGTGCTGCTGGCTGAGCTCGCTGGCTCCTTTGCAGAGGAGACACGGCAGGAGCTGATGATATCAGTTCACATTAGTTCGGAGATAAAGGAAGAGAGAGAGGGTTCTGGTCTGGCTTCCAACAGGTTTATTGTCAGAAGTTTAGCAACCAGAACATGGCAATGATCTTAATCTGGGATCCCGCCGAGAGGCTTTTCCCTCAGTTTTAGAGGGGGTTTGAAAACCGCGGGGAAAGGGGAAAACAGCCAATGAGTTACAAGCCCAGGGGGAGGATACAATTCAACAAGAACTACTGGGAGATACAACAAAGAACCAGTGAACAACCGAGTAAGAGGGAATTCTCCCGAACAGGGAAAGGCAGTTTGGAGCCAGGCGTAGCCCCGGGGGGATGCGGCTTAAGCTTCTGAGCCGCTCATCGACCCAGCCTGCGAGTCTGTGTCCCGGGGAAATTCGATCCACGGCAGGGTCCGGGGCTGATTGGCATCTCGCTGCCCAGCCCAGCAGTGGGCTGGGTCATAGCAACAGCTGAGAAGGATGGGGATTTTCCACATGAAAGAAAAGCACAAAGTCCAGGTGTTTTGGAAGAAGATGAGAGGTGGCCACCATGGGCGAGGGCAGCCAGACCTGTTTCTCATGGCAGCTTTTGTCTGGGAGCAGTCCTTGGATAGACAGAATTTGGGAGGTAGAATCTCAGTTTTAGCCATGGGTGCCCGGAGGAGAAGGATGGTTCTTTTCCTTAGGAAGGAAAGCACGGAGCCCCAGGAGCTCCAGGGCTCCTGAGCCAGCCCCTGCTGCCCTGGGAGGGAATTTGGGGAGGGGGCAGAGGGGGTGCGCAGCCCCCGCTGGGGGATGACCCTGGCCCAGCGCCCTTCGCTCAGCACCGAGCTGGGCCTGGGGCCACAGGAGGAAGAGGCCGATGGGAAGCAGATCCTGCAGGGGGGACAGGGCTTGGGCTCAGGGCAAGGTCCTGCCCTGCACACCTGGCTCAGGTGTGAGCCTGCCCCGGGAAGGGAGCGGGACATTGCCATCCCCACGGATCAGGGCTGGGAGCAGCGCTGGGAGCACGGACATGGAAATCCTGGGAGCCACTGAGACCGCACTGAGGGCTACTGGGAGCTACTGGGAGCAACTGGGAATGATGGGTGTGTGCTGGAGGCAACTGGGATATACAAGGAATGAATGAGATCATGCTGGGGGCAACTGGAACCATGCTGGGGCAACTGGGGTGACTGGGAATGAGCATGCTGGGAGAAACTGGGAGCAACTGGGAGTGACTGTGTCTGTGCTGGGGGCCACTGAGGTCATACTTGCAGTGACTGGGACTGTACTAGGGGCAACTGGGAGCAACTGGAACTATGCTGGAGGTAACTAGGATCACACTGAGGGTGATTTGGATCATACTGGAAGTGACAAGGAGCATGCTGGGGGCAATTTGGACCACGCTGGGGGCAACTGGGATATACCGGGAGCAACTGGGCCATCACTGAGGGTGACTGGGAGTGGCTGTGGGCAACCGGAATCATGCTGGAAGCAAGTGAGAGGAAGTGGCAGTGACCAGGAGCATGCTGGGGGCAACTGGAATATGCTGAGAGAGACTGGGAGTCACTGGGATCAAGCTGGGAGTGACTGGGAGCGTGACAATGGCCCGGGCTGGCTGATGTGGGGCCTCAGGGTGCGCAGGGAGCACTGTGACACTGCGGGGCCCCTGGAACTGTTCTAAATGACCCAGATCCGATATGGAAATGAGTTCTTAAAATGTACTGAGAACTCAATAAAAATGGCAAAGCAAAAGGGGGCAGCGCTGGGAGGGTGGCTGGGTGCCAGAGGCTCGCCCACAGAATGCCCATCCTGCCTTTTCTACCCCTGCGATTGCAAACAGCTCTCTGGTCCGAGGGGCACTGGAGACTCCACCTGGAATCTCCCAGAGTCTTTCCATCTCTGGTTTAGGCACTTTATATCCCAGCTGGGATCTCAAGACTTCTCCAATCAGGTACCTGAGGTGATTTTTCTCATTTGATGAGGAGGAGGACGAGGAGAAGAACAAGGACGAGGACGAGGAGGAGGTGGAGGGGAACGAGGAGGAAGATGAAGAGGATGAGGAGGATGAGGAAGAGGAGGGGGAGCAGGACGAGGACGAAGAGTATGAGGGTGAGGAGGAGGAGGCTGACGGGGGGGAGGAGGGGAGGAGGACAAGGAGGGGCAGGAGGGGGTGGAGGAGGAGGACGACGACGACGACGATGATGACAAAGACGAGGACAAGTAGACGGACAAGGAGGAGGAGGAGGAGCAGGAAGAGGAGGAGGAGGAGGAGGAGGAGGAGGAGGAGGAGGAGGAGGAGGAGGAGGAGGAGGAGGAGAAGGAGGACGAAGAGGACGAAGAGGACGAGGACGAGGATGAGGAGGAAGAGGAGGATGAGGACGAGGACGAGGAAAGGTAGGAGGAGGAGGAGGAGGAGGAGAACAAGGACGACGAGGACGAGGAGGAAGAGGAGGACGAGGATGACGACGAAGACGACGACAAGGAGGAGGAGGACGAAGAGGACGAGGAGGAGGAGGAGGAGGAAGGGGAGGGGGAGGACGACAATGATGACGAGGAGGACCAGAACAAGTAGAAGGAGGAGGAGGAGGAGGAGAACGAGGACGACGAGGACAACGAGCACGACGAAGACAAGGACAAGGAGGAGGAGGAGGAGAACGAGGATGACGAGGACGAAGAAGACAAGGACAAGTAGGAGGAGGAGGAGGAGGAGGAGCAGGGGGAGGGGGAGGCGGAAGGGGAGTGGGAGGCGGAGGGGGAGGGGGAGGAGGAGGAAGAGTAGGAGGAGAAGGGGGTGGAGAAGAAGAAGGAGGAGGGGGAGGAGGAGGAAGAGGACAAGAAGGAGGAGGAGGAGGACGAGGAGAAGTAGAAGGAGAAGGACGACGACGACGAGGAGGATGAGGACAAGGAGGAGGAGGAGGAGGGAGGACGAGGACGAGGAAAAGGATGATGACGACGACGACGAGGACGAGAAGGAGGACAAGGAAGAGGAGGAGGAGGAGGAAGAGGAGGAGGAGGAGGAGGGGGGGGAGGAGGACGAGGACAGGAAGGGGGAGGAGGAGGGGGAGGGGGAGGAGGAGGGGGAGGGGGAGGAGAAGGAGGGGGCGGAGGACGACGAGGACAACGAGGATGACGAAGACGAGGACAAGGAGGAGGAGGAGGAGGAGGACAAAGAGGGACGAGGACGAGGAAGAGGAGGAGGAGGATGACGACGACGACGACGAAGACGAGGACAAGGAGGAGGAGGAGGAGAACGAGGACGACGACGAGGACAAGGAGGAGGAGGAGGAGGAGGAGAAGGACGAAGAGGATGAGGACAAGGAGGAGAAGGAGGAGGAGGAGGAGGAGAAGTAGAAGGAGGAGGAGGTGATGGTGGAGGAGGAGGAGGACGAAGAGGAGGGCGAAGAGGACGAGGAGG
>NW_028120468.1:0-47500 GCF_965178545.1 Coloeus monedula
TGCTGCTCCGCTCAAGGAGTTTCTCAGCCCCAGAGCAGGAGAAAAAGGCAGAAAATCATGGAATCCTGGGGTTGTTGAGGCTGGCAAAGGCCTCTAGCATCATCAAGTCCAAACATCAACCACCACCATGGTCACCAACCCATGACCTCAAGTGCCATGTATTTATCCATACATATTTATCCCTACATATTTATCCCTATATTTATCCATATGTTTATCCATGTATTTACCCATGAATTTATTCCTATATTTACCTATGTATTTACCCAGGTATTTTATGAACACTCAAGTGCCATATCCATGTATTTTATGAGCACTTCCAGGGTTGGTGACTCCACCACTGCCCTGGGCAGCTGTTCCAGCGCTGGACAACCCTTCCCATGCTGGGCCAGGAGATGGATTCTGGAAATGCAGACTCTGAGGAGCTGGGGATTAAGGCAGCATTGGATTCCTTTATTCTCCCAGAAGGATAAAGGAGATTTATCCCCAGACGAACCAGAGGTGATCACACTGAGGTCATCAGTGGGATTTCTTCCTTACTCCCACAAATACCCACTGGGGTGACAGAGTTCCCTACAAGGGCGGTGTTGGAAGGAGCTGCTGGAATGTTTTGCTGTTTATTGGGATCCACAGGATGTTTGGTGTCTCTCAGAGCTGTTCCAGGCTCTCCACAGACCCAAACGCTCCTCACACTTCTCCTCAGAGTAGAGAGGTTTCCCAGAGTGCTGGTTTTTAATTTCAGATGCTGGGATAACGACACGGCTTCAGGAGGCAGGAGACTCATTGTGCTGTGCCTCAGTCCAGGCAGGGACAACCCCCAGCTAATAAAAACCTCTTTAAAGCACAAAAAGTCCCATTAAACTGATATTATAAAGGCTGCAAATTGAAGCAGGCCTCAATCAGAAAGCAGCAGAATTTAATTCCCCCCCTTGCCCATTTGCATGATGATCTCCTTCCTAATTGCCCATCTACGCTTTTCCCACAGAAGTGCTGTCCCGAGGTTGGAGATGGTTCCAGCTTTATGGAGCTTTGATCTTTATCTGCTTTTACTTTTTACAGGGCACAGAACCCGAGAGTGGCAGCTGCTTTCCTCTTGTTCCTCCTGTGGCAGTGAACTGCTCTTCCCAAGGACGGCTGCAGGAATTCTCAGGCAGCATAACGTATGGAATGCCAGGCACGCTACAGAATTCCAGTGGGAGCAGCAGGAACTTCTGTTCTTTACTGGCAGGGCTGTGCCCTGAAGGGGAGCTCGGAGATATTGGTCAGCTCAGGGAATGAGCCTGGCTCATGGTAAGGAAATTCACTGTGCAGTTACTTTGGGCCCTTTCTCTCCTTCTTCTCCTTCTCCTTCTCCTTCTCCTTCTCCTTCTCCTTCTCCTTCTCCTTCTCCTTCTCCTTCTCCTTCTCCTTCTCCTTCTCCTTCTCCTTCTCCTTCTCCTTCTCCCTTTCTTCCCAACACCAGTTCCAGACCTCAGTATAATCCATGTTCCCACAGCCTGACCTTGCAGTTTTCCCAGTTTAGCAGCCCCAGCCACACTTGCAGCCTCTCTGTCTGGACTTTGTCTTGCTGAAATCTCCCTTTGTTGATCCTTTGCTGCCTCACCTTTTATCCAGCAATAACGTGCAGTGGGTGGAAGCTTCTCAGAATTCCCTCCCTGTTCCACTGGAAACATTCCCAAGTGGAAGCAGCTGCACTGCCCATCAGCACTTGCCTGCTTTTAGGGGTGGTTGAGGCATGAAGGATGCAACAAATGGAGTTGGCTCCAAGGGGATGAAATGCTCCCCCTGACGCTGCTCAGAGAGCTGGAGCTGAGGAATCCGGGTGGGAATCACTCCAAGAAAAAGGAAGGAAAAGAGAGCAGAGGAACAGGGATGCAATTCCAACCTCTCCAAGGACTGGGATGGGCACATTCACCATCACCATTTAATCTAGACACGATTTCTTCTTTGCCTCTGGCTGCCAGGAGCAGGATGAGCAGTTTAATGAGTTTAAATAGTGAATAGTTTAATTAGCTGGAAGAGACTGGATCAATAGCTGCTTAAACAAACAACTGGATCCCTGTTTCCAAGCTTGGATGTAGTTTTGGAAGGTTCCTGGCAGTTTGGCAGGGATTAGTGATGCTGAGAATGTGCTTTTTTGTGGGTTTGGGGCTTTTACTCCTGTTCACGTGGCTGCTCTTTTTCTTGTTGAGTGGAAAACAGGAGGGAAAGAGCAACGATGGAAGGAATTCCACTCTTGCTGCTTGAAGGGATGGATCAGGAAGGGAACAGGCTGCAGGGAATTTGGAGTGCAAACTGAGATCTCTCCGATATTTTCGGCTCAGTCAGTCCATCAGTGCTTGGTGGCTGTTTAGGCCACGTGCAAGGTGAATGATGGCGCACATGGCAGAGCTGCTGGTGGCTCCTTCCCCTGCCCGGCTGTCAGTCACCCTGCAGGGTGCTGGAGCAGCGTGCCAGAGGCCGTGGATCCTATGGATCCCATGGATCCCAGGGGCGTGATCAGGAGCCTGGGCCTGCTGGCCACTCCTTGCTCTCTCTTACCCTGATTTCTCAGCTCTGCAGCGAATCCAGCTTGAGTTTTTCAACCCCCTAGAAACCCAGGGACCTTTCATGTCTGTTCTCAGATCTGGGATTTAAATCCAGCCCTTATCAAAGCACCCCATGACCAGGCAGGCCCTGAATCCCAGCAGGGATCTGATAAAGAGGGACCTGACATCCTAAAGAAACCCTTTGAAATCCTGCTGGGATTGATTTGTATCCATAATGGAGCCCCGAGCTCTCTGCCAGGGAGAGATGAAGCTGCTCCTTTGCTTTATTATCCTCAGGCCCTTCCCAGCTTTGAGGGAAATTCAGTCCCTCTTCAAGCCCCAAAATCATGGAAAAGCTCCTTTGTATCCTCTCCACAGCCCCTACGTGGATTAATCAACTTTTTATTTGATATGGTGTCATTCTCCTTTTTTTTCCATGGATAAAACTCCACGGTGAGCAATCAGAGCAGAAATAGGAAATGCAGGAGTCTTGGATTCCACAGTGGGATTAACTTCCCTTTTCTGCTCTCTTTCAGGACAGGAAAAACCACTGAACTCGCCCCATCTTTGGGACCAAGAGCTTTGGTGCTGGAGTAGGCAAAGCCAGCTAGGGCCCCCCTTGTCCTGCCCATGGTGTGGGTCAGGGACAGGCTCCTCTTCTCCTCTGCGCTGGGATGAACTGCCTAGGGAATGCTATTTCTGACAGCCCGGTCCTAGCCCCGGCTACTGGAAATGGGCGGAGGTGAAGAGGCAAGTGCCAGAGTTGCTTGGGGATGATGGAATTGTGGTGTTTGGCTGTGCCCAGAGGGGCAGGTTGGGCATTTCTGTGTGTCTGAGGACCGGTTTGGGTGCTGGGGAGCCCGGGGAGCCGAGCTCTCAGTGCATTCCCAGCTCACCCGGGGGTGGGAGCTGGTGCAGGGCTGGGTGACAGCCTCTGGTCGGGCTCGGGGCAGGCCCTGGCCCCGGCACAGACACGCTGGGGTGGTTTGGGGACGCTTGGGGAGCAATGGGAAGAAAATGAGGGATGGTGCTGGGCAGAGCGATCGGCCTGCGCTCGTGTCAGCGCAGCCGTGCAGGGCACTGGGATCTGGGTAAAACACCGGCTCTCCTGGTGTTCAGGGATGCAAGGTCTGAGGGACTGGATTTACTTGGGGTTTTCCAGGACAGCAGGAAGAAGAGGAAATGTGGTGCCAGAGGTGCGTCCCATCAGGTTGCAGTTCCCTCTTTCCCATTTCCATTTCCTCCTCAGTGCGGGTGTCCCCTGCAGCCCATGAGCACGGGGCCGGTGACAACTCCCTGTCTGTAGAGGGATTCCTTATGGAACAAGGGCAGATGACACTTGTGTGAGGCTTACGACTGTTAGAATTAGAGCAGGATGGGTTTAAGGAAAACTAGAATCGTGTGTTAATCTTACTGGTCAATGAACAAATGGAATCCACACTTCTATAAGAAAAAATACAGTGTATGGAGCATATAGAAGAAGCTGTTTTTGCCTGCTGCTGCTGCTTGGCTTTATCATGTAACCCCATTCGAACTCTGCCTTCAAGACAGCTGTGAGACCGTGAAATAAAGAACTTAGCAGAACAGCAGCCTCCTCTGCTCTTTCACCCTGGTCCGAGAAGGAGGGGTACCCTGTCAAAGGCTCAACACTTGCCTTTCTGACTTTGTTTCTAAATTTCTACCTTTCTAATTTTGTTTGTTTCTAATTTTTTTGTTTGTTTGTTTCTAACTTTGTTTGTTTTCAACTTTCTCCCTTTAGAAATTTGTTTGTTTCTTGTATTTTACCTCTTTGTTTGTTTCTAAATTTCTGCCGTTGTAACTTTGTTTCTAACTTTCTACTTTTAAAATTTCATTTGTTTTTAACTTTTTACCATTCCTCCCAGGGAGGGCTGTGTGCAGAATACTAAAACCTGTTAAGTTCTTCACTTTTACGTCTATAGGGAAATGCTACTGATGTAGATGTAAATTCATTTTGAAATGAGCCAGCCCTCTCTCTCTACTCTGTCGCATACAGGAATATAAGAAGCTGGGAATAGAGATCAGCAGGTTTTGAGAATAACGAGCCGGCGTTTTTCTGTAGGAAGGAAAGCAGCAAGCGCCTGGCCGCAGGAGCCGAGACGCTCGGGCTGCAGGAGCTGCAGAGCGCCCGGAGCCGGCTTTTCCCTGTGCTCTGTGCCTGCCCCCGGGCTGAGCTGGGCGGCGCTGCTGCCGCCTGGTGGCGAGAGCGCGGCACTGCCGCCCCCGACACGGCGCCCCGGCGCTGCTGCCGCCCGGTGCCGGCTGAGCCGAGAGGGCGGCGGCCTCGGTGGCTGCCGAGCGTGGCAAGGAGCGGGAGCGAGCGGGGCCGGGTCTGTCAGCGGAGGGGAGGGGCGAAGGGCGGTTCGCAGCGCCAAGGGACACGGCCGTGCGTGAGCGGGGCCACAGCTATGGAAAGGAACGGGCGCCGTGCGGGGCGGTGACCGCGGGGAATGACAGCGCGGGGGGCGGCCCGGCGGGGCCGGTTTTGCCGGGCAGCAGAGGCGTGGTCGCAGCGCGACCCGGGCGGGAGGCACCGGGCGGGCACGGTCGGAATCGAGCCGCCCGCGTGTCGCTCTCAAGGAGGCGGCTCGGAAAGGAAGGCGCAGTTCCGCGCTCTCGGGAGGGCGTTAAGTGACGTTTTTATTAGAATATGACAGTATTTATTTTATTTTATTATTTTATTATCTGCCAGGACCTTGCAGAGGGTGGTTTACACTTCCGCCACACTCAAGATGGCGGACGCACTAGGCCCCCTGCGAGAGGTGTCCTTGCCGATGCCTGCCGCCGGTCGCGGAGCCGTCGCCCGCCTCCGGCGCGGCTGACCCCGCCAGCCGTGTCCTCGCACCGGGAAGCACGGCGGAAAATCGCGCGGAAAGCGCGGGGCCGGCGTCGGAGTCCGGGCCGGATTCAGGCAGCCGACTAGACAGAAGCCCTTGTGAGGGGCGGCGGGGGCCCTAAGTGTACCACACTAAAGATGGCGGCTCGACCGGAAGTGGCTTCTGCCAGCACTCAAGATGGCGGCGAAGGGCGGAAGTGTCGTCACTGCCACACTAAAGATGGCGGTCGTGTGCACTGTTTTCTGACCTTCTCAATATGGCGGCAGGGAAGCCCCCCCCCCCCCCCCCCCCCCCCCCAAGCTGCGTCTATTCGGCTGCCTGAACGCGACGCCGACGCCGACGCCAGCCCAGCGCTTGCGCGCAATTTTCTGAGGCGTTTCCCGCTACGCGGACAGCGACTGTGGGGTCAGCGGCGCCTGGGGCAGGCGGGAGCATTCAGGCAGTCGAATAGACGGAGCGGGGCGGGGCGGGGGGGGGGGGGGTCCTTCCGGCCGCCATCTTGAGAAGGTCGAATAGCCACATCGGTGCGGTACCGGTGACTTCCGCCCTTCTTCGCCAGGAGCGGCGATGGCAGGGAGCCCGGGGAGCAGCGCTGCCGGGCCGGGGGCACCGGGGCGGGTGCTCCGGGCTCGGAGGTGAGCGGGGAACGGGGACAGCCCCGAGCGGACGGTGGGGGCCGCGGGGGATCGGTATTCCGGCCCAGGGATGAGTGTTCCGGCACAGGGGTGGCTGTCCCGGCACAGGGATGCGTTCATGGACTGTCTAATAATATTATTTAACGATCGTGCAAGGAGATCTGTATAGAAAAATCCTCCGTGGTCATCCTTCTCGCAGCCCCGCTGTGTTTTCAGGATCTTGGGGGAAGAGTTTGGGTCTGAACAAGGCTCTCGGGCACAGGGTGGGATTCTTGGGGTGCAGGGCCAGGATTTGGACTCGATGCTCCCTGTGGGTCCCTTGCAGCCCAGGAAATGCTGCGATCCTGTGCCTCTGAGGGTGAAATAAAGGGGAGCGGTGGGGTTTGTGCCCGCTGTGTTCACGGCCCCGCCGGCTCAGGGCGGGTTAAAGGCGCAGCTGCCCCGAGACAGCGGGACCGGCCGGGGCTGCTCGCTCCCGGTGCTGCCGCCTCGTGGGGAGAGCCCGGCACTGCAGCCCGCGCAGGCGCTGGACCACGGGATGGGCGTGGAACAGCAGCGCAGGGGATGCTGAGGCAGCGCAGGGAATGCTGCGGTCCCAGGGAAGGCTGAGGCGTCCCCTGCCCGGGGCACTCGGCAGCAAACCCCTGATGTTGAGCAGAAAAAGGAAAGTTCTGGGTTAGTGGGAGGAGGTTTCTGGAATGGAGCTGGGACAGGTGCTGATCCACGCATGGAATCACGGGCTGGTTTGGCTTGGAAGGGACCACCAGGATCATTTACACTCTGTTTGTTGTCTGATTGCACAGCGAAGAACATCCAGAACTGCCGCCTCACCCTCACGGACAGCAGGAATGTCTTCCATAGCTCTTGTTTTGGAATGGGAATGGCTGTTGGGAGCTCTGGCAGGACCAGGTAAGAAGAGAAATGGGATCATTGTGGCTGCTGCTGGAGGTGGTTTTCTGCTTTCCGGCTGTTCTTCTCACTGATCCTTTCACAGCAGTGTTCTAGGGCACATTTGAGGGTAATTCCAGGAATCTGAAACCAGATAAAAACTGGTGGGGAAAAAATGTGAACGTGATCCATTTCTGGTAGTTCCAAGCTTCTCCCACAACACCGTTCCAGGGGAAAGCTGATAAAAGGGTAAAGATGCAGAGGAACAAGTGCTGTAAAGCCCCCTGGCGCTCTGAGAGAGCAAACCTTCCAGTAGTCCCAGCAGATCTCTTGGAGAAAGTGTGGGATCGCAAGGTTTTCCAGGAAAGCAAAACAAGGGTGGAGATGAGGGAATAGGCTTCCAGTTCTTCCTTGAGCTGAAAGCCTGGGGGAATTGAGAGGGGCCACAAGAACTGTTTGTGTAGGAAAATGGGAGTTTGGGGGCTGAATCTGAGTTTCCCTCTGGGGCATTTTTGAGGGAAAAGCTGAGGTGCTGTTTAAGGGAGAGAATGCAGATTTTTGGGGTGGAAAAAGTTGAATCAATATTGTAGAGGAAGTAAAACGCTGGGGGTAAAAGTGGATGCAATCTGGAGGGGACAGATTGAATATTTTGGAGGCAAAATGGGGAACTGAGTAGTGGACAGATGGGGAACATTTTGGAGGCAACACTTGACAAACTCTCTGGGGTGGAGAACGACCACATTGAGGGAAAAATGAGGTGATGAGCAGTGGGCACGTAGGGAAGGTCGTGGGGGTAAATCTTGAGAAAAGCCCCGTGGTATTCAAGAAATCCTTGGAAGCAGGACTGAGGAATTCAGTGGTGGAAAAATAGGGGAATTTTGCGGGGGTAAAACTTTAAAAGATCTAAGAGTTGAGAGTGTGTGTTTTTAGGTAAAAAGGATGTCTTGTTGAAGTTGGGCGTCTGGATTGTGGCATTTATGGATCCAGAAAGTAGAAGATAAAGGAGACTCCCAAAGCCTCGGTAGCTGTGTTAAGAAATCCGTCCCAGGGAAGAAAGGTACCTAAACCTCCTAGAAGTAGGGACTAATTAGCATGGGAAGGGGAAAACCCACCCCCAGTGGGAGAGAGCACGCCGGGTAAGGGAAGAGAAGGATGCCCTTAAGAAGAAGTAGGGAAGGTGAATTTCTCGGCTTGCTGAAATGTATCAAAAAGTTTGGAATCTGGGTCTGTGTGGAGGCCGGGATTTTCTCAGCCATATGCAGAGCCCAGCACTAGGAATAAAGGAATTCCAGGCTTTACAACGCCAAAAATGCAGTACCAGAGAGTTCTGTTATCCCGAGGACTTGGGGGATACTTGGCAAAAATTTCCGGGGGCCCAGGCTGGACCGAGCTTTTAACGCTCCCCGGCTTCACGGGATCGGGGATTCCAGCGTGCCCTGCACGGGTTTTTTCAGGGAAGTCCCAAATCCTTCGTGTGAGCACAAAGCAGAATCCCCTGGGAGCTGTGAAGGCAACAGGATATTTCTTGGGAATTTTGAAGGGTTGGGTGAGTCCTCAGTGTTAGGTTGGAATGAACGCAAATTGTCCGGGAGTTGCTGGTTTGGGGATGGCCGGGTCTGGGTTTGGATTTGTGGGCACCGAGTGTTCCTTGTGTCAGCTTTAGGTCTTCTGGATTGGTGGGAATTGTCAGAGAAAAGAGAAGGCAATTGAAATGCGGAGCTCCATTCCCGGAGAAATGGTCAGGATGGGAGAGGGAAGGCTGTGGAGCTGCTGGGAGCTCGTGGAGAACGAAAGGATCTGAGGCCTGGAGGCAAAAGCTGTGGAACAAAGCCTGAAAAGGGTGTGGGGTGGGGCGGGAGGGGGAGGAGGGCACCGTGGTGGGGGGAAAGAGGGAAAGGATCCCTGCTCCGGGAATCCAGCAGGGACCAGGAGAGGATCATTTTCCATCCACTGCTCTCAGTGGAATCCTAATAAGGACGGTGGAAGGGAAGTGATTCGTTTGTTCTTAGGTTTGGAATGAAAGGTGCTCTTGCAGAGGGGACTATTGACCTGTTAAAATTCTGTTGGATACAGGAAAAGAGGGAGGAAGCAAGCAGCTGGGGAATGAAGGGGTGGATTTTTTGGTGGATACAGGGAAAGACACGGGAAGGGGCTCTCAAGTAAAATACACCTCACGGGCAGCACCAGGAGAAGCCTCAAGTGCCCTTTTTTTCCAAGCTCTGACATTCCAGAGGAGCAAGCAGTGGTCAGCCCATCACTTTCTGTATTCCTTGGATGCCCAGTGCTTTGTTGGGAAGAGATAATATTTGGAAATTAACAAATCCGGGGATGTAATTTCCTGATAGTAAAGCCCCAGAGAGCCTGGTTTTGATATCCTTCCAGCACCCAAACGCAGCAGAGGGAATCCTGGCGGAGCTGGAAAACGCTGTCGCTCCGTCGGTGGAATTCCTGGGAACTGGAAAGCAGCAGAAGCAGCAAGAACAGAGTTGGAAGCAGGCTCCAGCCGGGTAAGGCAGACACCAAATCCTTTGGAACTGGGCAGGGGTGGGAAGAATGAATTCTTACATTTGTAGCCCAGGGATTCCTGAGCAGGATCCCGGCAGGGAAGACTGCAGGGATCAGGCTGGGGCCTGATCGCAGCTGGGGGCAGCGAGCCTTGGAATTGGCTGAAGGGAAGAAAGAGGGATCCTTTGAGCACAAGGATCAGGTGTCAAATGCGGAGATGGCATCAGACAATTCCTCGGGAGGGTTTAGTTCCTGGGCCAAATCGATCTGCTGCCTTGTGAAGGAGCTCAGAGAGCTGGGAAGAGCCCAAGCAACGCAGGGAATGCACCGGCAGATAAAAGTGCCGGGGAACGGTGGGGAAAAGCATCCGAACAGGGGGCCTCGTTTTGTACAGGGACGGTGCAAAAAATTGTCCGAAAGAATAGGAATGGAATGGGATTTTACGTATTCCTCGGAGGCCACAATCCAGTGGGAAGGCTGAGAGAAAGAAACAAGGCCTAAAAAGGCAGATGAGCCAAATCTGCCCAAAGCCTCCAATGGCCACATTCCCTGGCATTGCTGAGGACTTCAGCCAAGCTCCAAGCAAAAGGTGAGCCCCTGATTTTGGTGCCAAGGGAAACTCCAAGTTAAGAATGATCCAAATATGAAGCGCTTCTCACAAAACTCAGCTTTGCAAACCTTTCTTTGGGCTAAAAAAGAAAAGATGGGAATGCCCTTGGCAGAAAAGCAGCTGTGAGGCACAGCAGGCTTCAAATGCCTGTCAGCAGGAGCTCCAGGAGAAACGGCTGCTGGCTCCGGGCATCCTGGGCTTTCCAGGCAGGTTTTGTAGCGGATTGCAAGGCAGTTTTCCTGCCTCTGGGGGGTGGCACCTGCATCCCGCTGGAAAGGGAAAATGTGGAGAGAGGGGCAAGCGGGAAGACGGTTGCTGCTGTGTGTCCTTGGATTGCAGTTCCTCCCGGTGAGTCTGTGCTGCTGGAAGTTTGAAGGAGATCAGTCCTGGAGTACGTGTGGGTTCACCTGTGGGGTTTGGGAGCGACGCTGGACATGAAATTCCAGGGATGTTCCCTTTGCTGGAGTGAGAAGCAGTGGAAGCACTTTGCTGTCTGCTTCTTCATCGCCTTCGCCTCGGTCCCCTGGGGCTCCAGGTAATCCCCTCTCACCTTTGCTTTTCCAAGGGTCTCTAAATGAGGGCTTGAGCTTTGGTGTAGCTCCCTTTACAGGGAAGATCTGTTCCAGGAAAGGTCTCCTGGTCTGGACCGATGGCGTTGCAGGAAGAGCAGGAAACCCCGCAGCTCCTGTGGCTCCCTCATCCGATTTGCCTGCAGGCAGCAGCAAGGATCATTCCCAAGTGTCATCCCCTGGCTCCGTGACTCGGTGAGGTTGTGTTCCCCCAAAGGCCAGGGGCCGCTTTGTTTTGCGGCTCACGAAAGTCCAGCTCGGTGGTGCTGGGTTTGGTTTTTGTGTGTAATGAAGGCACTAAAAAATTCCCCTCCTTCACTGGCACAGCCCTGGAGTGGGAGCAGATTCCCCTTATCCCGCAGTTATCCCGCTCCTGCCCTGGATCCCTGTGGTGCCGTGTGTTCTCCAAGCTCACAGCACTGCTGGCTCTAAACAAGAAAAACAATCCCTGTTCCTTCTCTTCTCCGTCCTTGATGTTCCCAGGCCCTGCATCTCCCTGGCTATTCCCTGTGGGAGTCTTCATCTCCATCCCACCTTATCCCGATCAGGTAAGGGTCTGAGACGTGTTTAGCAGCAAATGCATTCCTGTGAAGAAAGCCAAGAGCAAAGAGCATCCAGATGCAGAGAAGTCTTTAGAAAAGCGTTCCAGACGTGCAAATGAGGGATGTGTCTTCCTGCATCTCCTGTTGTTTTTCTCTGTCACGTTTTGGAAGGGTTTCTCTCAGTGATTTCCTGCAGTCCAGGTGCGTCCCTTCTTTTGTCCAAATCCAGTGCCAGAGGATCGAACAACTGACGAGTGGGGCCTGGGATGAAAACGGTTCTCCTAAAATGAGGGAAACAATGCTAGAAGAGAAATGAGCATCCTTTTAATGCCTGGAATAAAAATGCTGGAAAAGGGCACTTTTTATTTGATATGGTGTCATTCTCCTTTTTTTTCCATGGATAAAACTCCACGGTGAGCAATCAGAGCAGAAATAGGAAATGCAGGAGTCTTGGATTCCACAGTGGGATTAACTTCCCTTTTCTGCTCTCTTTCAGGACAGGAAAAACCACTGAACTCGCCCCATCTTTGGGACCAAGAGCTTTGGTGCTGGAGTAGGCAAAGCCAGCTAGGGCCCCCCTTGTCCTGCCCATGGTGTGGGTCAGGGACAGGCTCCTCTTCTCCTCTGCGCTGGGATGAACTGCCTAGGGAATGCTATTTCTGACAGCCCGGTCCTAGCCCCGGCTACTGGAAATGGGCGGAGGTGAAGAGGCAAGTGCCAGAGTTGCTTGGGGATGATGGAATTGTGGTGTTTGGCTGTGCCCAGAGGGGCAGGTTGGGCATTTCTGTGTGTCTGAGGACCGGTTTGGGTGCTGGGGAGCCCGGGGAGCCGAGCTCTCAGTGCATTCCCAGCTCACCCGGGGGTGGGAGCTGGTGCAGGGCTCTGGTCGGGCTCGGGGCAGGCCCTGGCCCCGGCACAGACACTCTGGGGTGGTTTGGGGCCGCTTGGGGAGCCGTGGGAGGAGAATGAGGGATGGTGCTGGGCGGAGCGATCGGCCTGCGCTCGTGTCAGCGCAGCCGTGCAGGGCACTGGGATCTGGGTAAAACACCGGCTCTCCTGGTGTTCAGGGAAGCAAGGTCTGTATTTATCCATACATATTTATCCCTACATATTTATCCCTATATTTATCCATGGATTATCCATATATGTTTATCCATATACATTTATCCATATGTTTATCCACGTATTTACCCATGAATTTATTCCTATATTTACCCATGTATTTACCCCTGTATTTTATGAACACTCAAGTGCCATATCCATGTATTTTATGAGCACTTCCAGGGTTGGTGACTCCACCACTGCCCTGGGCAGCTGTTCCAGCGCTGGACAACCCTTCCCATGCTGGGCCAGGAGATGGATTCTGGAAATGCAGACTCTGAGGAGCTGGGGATTAAGGCAGCATTGGATTCCTTTATTCTCCCAGAAGGATAAAGGAGATTTATCCCCAGACGAACCAGAGGTGATCACACTGAGGTCATCAGTGGGATTTCTTCCTTACTCCCACAAATACCCACTGGGGTGACAGAGTTCCCTACAAGGGCGGTGTTGGAAGGAGCTGCTGGAATGTTTTGCTGTTTATTGGGATCCACAGGATGTTTGGTGTCTCTCAGAGCTGTTCCAGGCTCTCCACAGACCCAAACGCTCCTCACACTTCTCCTCAGAGTAGAGAGGTTTCCCAGAGTGCTGGTTTTTAATTTCAGATGCTGGGATAACGACACGGCTTCAGGAGGCAGGAGACTCATTGTGCTGTGCCTCAGTCCAGGCAGGGACAACCCCCAGCTAATAAAAACCTCTTTAAAGCACAAAAAGTCCCATTAAACTGATATTATAAAGGCTGCAAATTGAAGCAGGCCTCAATCAGAAAGCAGCAGAATTTAATTCCCCCCCTTGCCCATTTGCATGATGATCTCCTTCCTAATTGCCCATCTACGCTTTTCCCACAGAAGTGCTGTCCCGAGGTTGGAGATGGTTCCAGCTTTATGGAGCTTTGATCTTTATCTGCTTTTACTTTTTACAGGGCACAGAACCCGAGAGTGGCAACTGCTTTCCTCTTGTTCCTCCTGTGGCAGTGAACTGCTCTTCCCAAGGACGGCTGCAGGAATTCTCAGGCAGCATAACGTATGGAATGCCAGGCACGCTACAGAATTCCAGTGGGAGCAGCAGGAACTTCTGTTCTTTACTGGCAGGGCTGTGCCCTGAAGGGGAGCTCGGAGATATTGGTCAGCTCAGGGAATGAGCCTGGCTCATGGTAAGGAAATTCACTGTGCAGTTACTTTGGGCCCTTTCTCTCCTTCTTCTCCTTCTCCTTCTCCTTCTCCTTCTCCTTCTCCTTCTCCTTCTCCTTCTCCTTCTCCTTCTCCTTCTCCTTCTCCTTCTCCTTCTCCTTCTCCTTCTCCTTCTCCTTCTCCTTCTCCTTCTCCTTCTCCCTTTCTTCCCAACACCAGTTCCAGACCTCAGTATAATCCATGTTCCCACAGCCTGACCTTGCAGTTTTCCCAGTTTAGCAGCCCCAGCCACACTTGCAGCCTCTCTGTCTGGACTTTGTCTTGCTGAAATCTCCCTTTGTTGATCCTTTGCTGCCTCACCTTTTATCCAGCAATAACGTGCAGTGGGTGGAAGCTTCTCAGAATTCCCTCCCTGTTCCACTGGAAACATTCCCAAGTGGAAGCAGCTGCACTGCCCATCAGCACTTGCCTGCTTTTAGGGGTGGTTGAGGCATGAAGGATGCAACAAATGGAGTTGGCTCCAAGGGGATGAAATGCTCCCCCTGACGCTGCTCAGAGAGCTGGAGCTGAGGAATCCGGGTGGGAATCACTCCAAGAAAAAGGAAGGAAAAGAGAGCAGAGGAACAGGGATGCAATTCCAACCTCTCCAAGGACTGGGATGGGCACATTCACCATCACCATTTAATCTAGACACGATTTCTTCTTTGCCTCTGGCTGCCAGGAGCAGGATGAGCAGTTTAATGAGTTTAAATAGTGAATAGTTTAATTAGCTGGAAGAGACTGGATCAATAGCTGCTTAAACAAACAACTGGATCCCTGTTTCCAAGCTTGGATGTAGTTTTGGAAGGTTCCTGGCAGTTTGGCAGGGATTAGTGATGCTGAGAATGTGCTTTTTTGTGGGTTTGGGGCTTTTACTCCTGTTCACGTGGCTGCTCTTTTTCTTGTTGAGTGGAAAACAGGAGGGAAAGAGCAACGATGGAAGGAATTCCACTCTTGCTGCTTGAAGGGATGGATCAGGAAGGGAACAGGCTGCAGGGAATTTGGAGTGCAAACTGAGATCTCTCCGATATTTTCGGCTCAGTCAGTCCATCAGTGCTTGGTGGCTGTTTAGGCCACGTGCAAGGTGAATGATGGTGCACATGGCAGAGCTGCTGGTGGCTCCTTCCCCTGCCCGGCTGTCAGTCACCCTGCAGGGTGCTGGAGCAGCGTGCCAGAGGCCGTGGATCCTATGGATCCCATGGATCCCAGGGGCGTGATCAGGAGCCTGGGCCTGCTGGCCACTCCTTGCTCTCTCTTACCCTGATTTCTCAGCTCTGCAGCGAATCCAGCTTGAGTTTTTCAACCCCCTAGAAACCCAGGGACCTTTCATGTCTGTTCTCAGATCTGGGATTTAAATCCAGCCCTTATCAAAGCACCCCATGACCAGGCAGGCCCTGAATCCCAGCAGGGATCTGATAAAGAGGGACCTGACATCCTAAAGAAACCCTTTGAAATCCTGCTGGGATTGATTTGTATCCATAATGGAGCCCCGAGCTCTCTGCCAGGGAGAGATGAAGCTGCTCCTTTGCTTTATTATCCTCAGGCCCTTCCCAGCTTTGAGGGAAATTCAGTCCCTCTTCAAGCCCCAAAATCATGGAAAAGCTCCTTTGTATCCTCTCCACAGCCCCTACGTGGATTAATCAACTTTTTATTTGATATGGTGTCATTCTCCTTTTTTTTCCATGGATAAAACTCCACGGTGAGCAATCAGAGCAGAAATAGGAAATGCAGGAGTCTTGGATTCCACAGTGGGATTAACTTCCCTTTTCTGCTCTCTTTCAGGACAGGAAAAACCACTGAACTCGCCCCATCTTTGGGACCAAGAGCTTTGGTGCTGGAGTAGGCAAAGCCAGCTAGGGCCCCCCTTGTCCTGCCCATGGTGTGGGTCAGGGACAGGCTCCTCTTCTCCTCTGCGCTGGGATGAACTGCCTAGGGAATGCTATTTCTGACAGCCCGGTCCTAGCCCCGGCTACTGGAAATGGGCGGAGGTGAAGAGGCAAGTGCCAGTGTTGCTTGGGGATGATGGAATTGTGGTGTTTGGCTGTGCCCAGAGGGGCAGGTTGGGCATTTCTGTGTGTCTGAGGACCGGTTTGGGTGCTGGGGAGCCCGGGGAGCCGAGCTCTCAGTGCATTCCCAGCTCACCCGGGGGTGGGAGCTGGTGCAGGGCTGGGTGACAGCCTCTGGTCGGGCTCGGGGCAGGCCCTGGCCCCGGCACAGACACGCTGGGGTGGTTTGGGGACGCTTGGGGAGCAATGGGAAGAAAATGAGGGATGGTGCTGGGCAGAGCGATCGGCCTGCGCTCGTGTCAGCGCAGCCGTGCAGGGCACTGGGATCTGGGTAAAACACCGGCTCTCCTGGTGTTCAGGGATGCAAGGTCTGAGGGACTGGATTTACTTGGGGTTTTCCAGGACAGCAGGAAGAAGAGGAAATGTGGTGCCAGAGGTGCGTCCCATCAGGTTGCAGTTCCCTCTTTCCCATTTCCATTTCCTCCTCAGTGCGGGTGTCCCCTGCAGCCCATGAGCACGGGGCCGGTGACAACTCCCTGTCTGTAGAGGGATTCCTTATGGAACAAGGGCAGATGACACTTGTGTGAGGCTTACGACTGTTAGAATTAGAGCAGGATGGGTTTAAGGAAAACTAGAATCGTGTGTTAATCTTACTGGTCAATGAACAAATGGAATCCACACTTCTATAAGAAAAAATACAGTGTATGGAGCATATAGAAGAAGCTGTTTTTGCCTGCTGCTGCTGCTTGGCTTTATCATGTAACCCCATTCGAACTCTGCCTTCAAGACAGCTGTGAGACCGTGAAATAAAGAACTTAGCAGAACAGCAGCCTCCTCTGCTCTTTCACCCTGGTCCGAGAAGGAGGGGTACCCTGTCAAAGGCTCAACACTTGCCTTTCTGACTTTGTTTCTAAATTTCTACCTTTCTAATTTTGTTTGTTTCTAATTTTTTTGTTTGTTTGTTTCTAACTTTGTTTGTTTTCAACTTTCTCCCTTTAGAAATTTGTTTGTTTCTTGTATTTTACCTCTTTGTTTGTTTCTAAATTTCTGCCGTTGTAACTTTGTTTCTAACTTTCTACTTTTAAAATTTCATTTGTTTTTAACTTTTTACCATTCCTCCCAGGGAGGGCTGTGTGCAGAATACTAAAACCTGTTAAGTTCTTCACTTTTACGTCTATAGGGAAATGCTACTGATGTAGATGTAAATTCATTTTGAAATGAGCCAGCCCTCTCTCTCTACTCTGTCGCATACAGGAATATAAGAAGCTGGGAATAGAGATCAGCAGGTTTTGAGAATAACGAGCCGGCGTTTTTCTGTAGGAAGGAAAGCAGCAAGCGCCTGGCCGCAGGAGCCGAGACGCTCGGGCTGCAGGAGCTGCAGAGCGCCCGGAGCCGGCTTTTCCCTGTGCTCTGTGCCTGCCCCCGGGCTGAGCTGGGCGGCGCTGCTGCCGCCTGGTGGCGAGAGCGCGGCACTGCCGCCCCCGACACGGCGCCCCGGCGCTGCTGCCGCCCGGTGGCGGCTGAGCCGAGAGGGCGGCGGCCTCGGTGGCTGCCGAGCGTGGCAAGGAGCGGGAGCGAGCGGGGCCGGGTCTGTCAGCGGAGGGGAGGGGCGAAGGGCGGTTCGCAGCGCCAAGGGACACGGCCGTGCGTGAGCGGGGCCACAGCTATGGAAAGGAACGGGCGCCGTGCGGGGCGGTGACCGCGGGGAATGACAGCGCGGGGGGCGGCCCGGCGGGGCCGGTTTTGCCGGGCAGCAGAGGCGCGGTCGCAGCGCGACCCGGGCGGGAGGCACCGGGCGGGCACGGTCGGAATCGAGCCGCCCGCGTGTCGCTCTCAAGGAGGCGGCTCGGAAAGGAAGGCGCAGTTCCGCGCTCTCGGGAGGGCGTTAAGTGACGTTTTTATTAGAATATGACAGTATTTATTTTATTTTATTATTTTATTATCTGCCAGGACCTTGCAGAGGGTGGTTTACACTTCCGCCACACTCAAGATGGCGGACGCACTAGGCCCCCTGCGAGAGGTGTCCTTGCCGATGCCTGCCGCCGGTCGCGGAGCCGTCGCCCGCCTCCGGCGCGGCTGACCCCGCCAGCCGTGTCCTCGCACCGGGAAGCACGGCGGAAAATCGCGCGGAAAGCGCGGGGCCGGCGTCGGAGTCCGGGCCGGATTCAGGCAGCCGACTAGACAGAAGCCCTTGTGAGGGGCGGCGGGGGCCCTAAGTGTACCACACTAAAGATGGCGGCTCGACCGGAAGTGGCTTCTGCCAGCACTCAAGATGGCGGCGAAGGGCGGAAGTGTCGTCACTGCCACACTAAAGATGGCGGTCGTGTGCACTGTTTTCTGACCTTCTCAATATGGCGGCAGGGAAGCCCCCCCCCCCCCCCCCCCCCCCCCAAGCTGCGTCTATTCGGCTGCCTGAACGCGACGCCGACGCCGACGCCAGCCCAGCGCTTGCGCGCAATTTTCTGAGGCGTTTCCCGCTACGCGGACAGCGACTGTGGGGTCAGCGGCGCCTGGGGCAGGCGGGAGCATTCAGGCAGTCGAATAGACGGAGCGGGGCGGGGCGAGGGGGGGGGGGGGTCCTTCCGGCCGCCATCTTGAGAAGGTCGAATAGCCACATCGGTGCGGTACCGGTGACTTCCGCCCTTCTTCGCCAGGAGCGGCGATGGCAGGGAGCCCGGGGAGCAGCGCTGCCGGGCCGGGGGCACCGGGGCGGGTGCTCCGGGCTCGGAGGTGAGCGGGGAACGGGGACAGCCCCGAGCGGACGGTGGGGGCCGCGGGGGATCGGTATTCCGGCCCAGGGATGAGTGTTCCGGCACAGGGGTGGCTGTCCCGGCACAGGGATGCGTTCATGGACTGTCTAATAATATTATTTAACGATCGTGCAAGGAGATCTGTATAGAAAAATCCTCCGTGGTCATCCTTCTCGCAGCCCCGCTGTGTTTTCAGGATCTTGGGGGAAGAGTTTGGGTCTGAACAAGGCTCTCGGGCACAGGGTGGGATTCTTGGGGTGCAGGGCCAGGATTTGGACTCGATGCTCCCTGTGGGTCCCTTGCAGCCCAGGAAATGCTGCGATCCTGTGCCTCTGAGGGTGAAATAAAGGGGAGCGGTGGGGTTTGTGCCCGCTGTGTTCACGGCCCCGCCGGCTCAGGGCGGGTTAAAGGCGCAGCTGCCCCGAGACAGCGGGACCGGCCGGGGCTGCTCGCTCCCGGTGCTGCCGCCTCGTGGGGAGAGCCCGGCACTGCAGCCCGCGCAGGCGCTGGACCACGGGATGGGCGTGGAACAGCAGCGCAGGGGATGCTGAGGCAGCGCAGGGAATGCTGCGGTCCCAGGGAAGGCTGAGGCGTCCCCTGCCCGGGGCACTCGGCAGCAAACCCCTGATGTTGAGCAGAAAAAGGAAAGTTCTGGGTTAGTGGGAGGAGGTTTCTGGAATGGAGCTGGGACAGGTGCTGATCCACGCATGGAATCACGGGCTGGTTTGGCTTGGAAGGGACCACCAGGATCATTTACACTCTGTTTGTTGTCTGATTGCACAGCGAAGAACATCCAGAACTGCCGCCTCACCCTCACGGACAGCAGGAATGTCTTCCATAGCTCTTGTTTTGGAATGGGAATGGCTGTTGGGAGCTCTGGCAGGACCAGGTAAGAAGAGAAATGGGATCATTGTGGCTGCTGCTGGAGGTGGTTTTCTGCTTTCCGGCTGTTCTTCTCACTGATCCTTTCACAGCAGTGTTCTAGGGCACATTTGAGGGTAATTCCAGGAATCTGAAACCAGATAAAAACTGGTGGGGAAAAAATGTGAACGTGATCCATTTCTGGTAGTTCCAAGCTTCTCCCACAACACCGTTCCAGGGGAAAGCTGATAAAAGGGTAAAGATGCAGAGGAACAAGTGCTGTAAAGCCCCCTGGCGCTCTGAGAGAGCAAACCTTCCAGTAGTCCCAGCAGATCTCTTGGAGAAAGTGTGGGATCGCAAGGTTTTCCAGGAAAGCAAAACAAGGGTGGAGATGAGGGAATAGGCTTCCAGTTCTTCCTTGAGCTGAAAGCCTGGGGGAATTGAGAGGGGCCACAAGAACTGTTTGTGTAGGAAAATGGGAGTTTGGGGGCTGAATCTGAGTTTCCCTCTGGGGCATTTTTGAGGGAAAAGCTGAGGTGCTGTTTAAGGGAGAGAATGCAGATTTTTGGGGTGGAAAAAGTTGAATCAATATTGTAGAGGAAGTAAAACGCTGGGGGTAAAAGTGGATGCAATCTGGAGGGGACAGATTGAATATTTTGGAGGCAAAATGGGGAACTGAGTAGTGGACAGATGGGGAACATTTTGGAGGCAACACTTGACAAACTCTCTGGGGTGGAGAACGACCACATTGAGGGAAAAATGAGGTGATGAGCAGTGGGCACGTAGGGAAGGTCGTGGGGGTAAATCTTGAGAAAAGCCCCGTGGTATTCAAGAAATCCTTGGAAGCAGGACTGAGGAATTCAGTGGTGGAAAAATAGGGGAATTTTGCGGGGGTAAAACTTTAAAAGATCTAAGAGTTGAGAGTGTGTGTTTTTAGGTAAAAAGGATGTCTTGTTGAAGTTGGGCGTCTGGATTGTGGCATTTATGGATCCAGAAAGTAGAAGATAAAGGAGACTCCCAAAGCCTCGGTAGCTGTGTTAAGAAATCCGTCCCAGGGAAGAAAGGTACCTAAACCTCCTAGAAGTAGGGACTAATTAGCATGGGAAGGGGAAAACCCACCCCCAGTGGGAGAGAGCACGCCGGGTAAGGGAAGAGAAGGATGCCCTTAAGAAGAAGTAGGGAAGGTGAATTTCTCGGCTTGCTGAAATGTATCAAAAAGTTTGGAATCTGGGTCTGTGTGGAGGCCGGGATTTTCTCAGCCATATGCAGAGCCCAGCACTAGGAATAAAGGAATTCCAGGCTTTACAACGCCAAAAATGCAGTACCAGAGAGTTCTGTTATCCCGAGGACTTGGGGGATACTTGGCAAAAATTTCCGGGGGCCCAGGCTGGACCGAGCTTTTAACGCTCCCCGGCTTCACGGGATCGGGGATTCCAGCGTGCCCTGCACGGGTTTTTTCAGGGAAGTCCCAAATCCTTCGTGTGAGCACAAAGCAGAATCCCCTGGGAGCTGTGAAGGCAACAGGATATTTCTTGGGAATTTTGAAGGGTTGGGTGAGTCCTCAGTGTTAGGTTGGAATGAACGCAAATTGTCCGGGAGTTGCTGGTTTGGGGATGGCTGGGTCTGGGTTTGGATTTGTGGGCACCGAGTGTTCCTTGTGTCAGCTTTAGGTCTTCTGGATTGGTGGGAATTGTCAGAGAAAAGAGAAGGCAATTGAAATGCGGAGCTCCATTCCCGGAGAAATGGTCAGGATGGGAGAGGGAAGGCTGTGGAGCTGCTGGGAGCTCGTGGAGAACGAAAGGATCTGAGGCCTGGAGGCAAAAGCTGTGGAACAAAGCCTGAAAAGGGTGTGGGGTGGGGCGGGAGGGGGAGGAGGGCACCGTGGTGGGGGGAAAGAGGGAAAGGATCCCTGCTCCGGGAATCCAGCAGGGACCAGGAGAGGATCATTTTCCATCCACTGCTCTCAGTGGAATCCTAATAAGGACGGTGGAAGGGAAGTGATTCGTTTGTTCTTAGGTTTGGAATGAAAGGTGCTCTTGCAGAGGGGACTATTGACCTGTTAAAATTCTGTTGGATACAGGAAAAGAGGGAGGAAGCAAGCAGCTGGGGAATGAAGGGGTGGATTTTTTGGTGGATACAGGGAAAGACACGGGAAGGGGCTCTCAAGTAAAATACACCTCACGGGCAGCACCAGGAGAAGCCTCAAGTGCCCTTTTTTTCCAAGCTCTGACATTCCAGAGGAGCAAGCAGTGGTCAGCCCATCACTTTCTGTATTCCTTGGATGCCCAGTGCTTTGTTGGGAAGAGATAATATTTGGAAATGAACAAATCCGGGGATGTAATTTCCTGATAGTAAAGCCCCAGAGAGCCTGGTTTTGATATCCTTCCAGCACCCAAACGCAGCAGAGGGAATCCTGGCGGAGCTGGAAAACGCTGTCGCTCCGTCGGTGGAATTCCTGGGAACTGGAAAGCAGCAGAAGCAGCAAGAACAGAGTTGGAAGCAGGCTCCAGCCGGGTAAGGCAGACACCAAATCCTTTGGAACTGGGCAGGGGTGGGAAGAATGAATTCTTACATTTGTAGCCCAGGGATTCCTGAGCAGGATCCCGGCAGGGAAGACTGCAGGGATCAGGCTGGGGCCTGATCGCAGCTGGGGGCAGCGAGCCTTGGAATTGGCTGAAGGGAAGAAAGAGGGATCCTTTGAGCACAAGGATCAGGTGTCAAATGCGGAGATGGCATCAGACAATTCCTCGGGAGGGTTTAGTTCCTGGGCCAAATCGATCTGCTGCCTTGTGAAGGAGCTCAGAGAGCTGGGAAGAGCCCAAGCAACGCAGGGAATGCACCGGCAGATAAAAGTGCCGGGGAACGGTGGGGAAAAGCATCCGAACAGGGGGCCTCGTTTTGTACAGGGACGGTGCAAAAAATTGTCCGAAAGAATAGGAATGGAATGGGATTTTACGTATTCCTCGGAGGCCACAATCCAGTGGGAAGGCTGAGAGAAAGAAACAAGGCCTAAAAAGGCAGATGAGCCAAATCTGCCCAAAGCCTCCAATGGCCACATTCCCTGGCATTGCTGAGGACTTCAGCCAAGCTCCAAGCAAAAGGTGAGCCCCTGATTTTGGTGCCAAGGGAAACTCCAAGTTAAGAATGATCCAAATATGAAGCGCTTCTCACAAAACTCAGCTTTGCAAACCTTTCTTTGGGCTAAAAAAGAAAAGATGGGAATGCCCTTGGCAGAAAAGCAGCTGTGAGGCACAGCAGGCTTCAAATGCCTGTCAGCAGGAGCTCCAGGAGAAACGGCTGCTGGCTCCGGGCATCCTGGGCTTTCCAGGCAGGTTTTGTAGCGGATTGCAAGGCAGTTTTCCTGCCTCTGGGGGGTGGCACCTGCATCCCGCTGGAAAGGGAAAATGTGGAGAGAGGGGCAAGCGGGAAGACGGTTGCTGCTGTGTGTCCTTGGATTGCAGTTCCTCCCGGTGAGTCTGTGCTGCTGGAAGTTTGAAGGAGATCAGTCCTGGAGTACGTGTGGGTTCACCTGTGGGGTTTGGGAGCGACGCTGGACATGAAATTCCAGGGATGTTCCCTTTGCTGGAGTGAGAAGCAGTGGAAGCACTTTGCTGTCTGCTTCTTCATCGCCTTCGCCTCGGTCCCCTGGGGCTCCAGGTAATCCCCTCTCACCTTTGCTTTTCCAAGGGTCTCTAAATGAGGGCTTGAGCTTTGGTGTAGCTCCCTTTACAGGGAAGATCTGTTCCAGGAAAGGTCTCCTGGTCTGGACCGATGGCGTTGCAGGAAGAGCAGGAAACCCCGCAGCTCCTGTGGCTCCCTCATCCGATTTGCCTGCAGGCAGCAGCAAGGATCATTCCCAAGTGTCATCCCCTGGCTCCGTGACTCGGTGAGGTTGTGTTCCCCCAAAGGCCAGGGGCCGCTTTGTTTTGCGGCTCACGAAAGTCCAGCTCGGTGGTGCTGGGTTTGGTTTTTGTGTGTAATGAAGGCACTAAAAAATTCCCCTCCTTCACTGGCACAGCCCTGGAGTGGGAGCAGATTCCCCTTATCCCGCAGTTATCCCGCTCCTGCCCTGGATCCCTGTGGTGCCGTGTGTTCTCCAAGCTCACAGCACTGCTGGCTCTAAACAAGAAAAACAATCCCTGTTCCTTCTCTTCTCCGTCCTTGATGTTCCCAGGCCCTGCATCTCCCTGGCTATTCCCTGTGGGAGTCTTCATCTCCATCCCACCTTATCCCGATCAGGTAAGGGTCTGAGACGTGTTTAGCAGCAAATGCATTCCTGTGAAGAAAGCCAAGAGCAAAGAGCATCCAGATGCAGAGAAGTCTTTAGAAAAGCGTTCCAGACGTGCAAATGAGGGATGTGTCTTCCTGCATCTCCTGTTGTTTTTCTCTGTCACGTTTTGGAAGGGTTTCTCTCAGTGATTTCCTGCAGTCCAGGTGCGTCCCTTCTTTTGTCCAAATCCAGTGCCAGAGGATCGAACAACTGACGAGTGGGGCCTGGGATGAAAACGGTTCTCCTAAAATGAGGGAAACAATGCTAGAAGAGAAATGAGCATCCTTTTAATGCCTGGAATAAAAATGCTGGAAAAGGGCACTTTTTATTTGATATGGTGTCATTCTCCTTTTTTTTCCATGGATAAAACTCCACGGTGAGCAATCAGAGCAGAAATAGGAAATGCAGGAGTCTTGGATTCCACAGTGGGATTAACTTCCCTTTTCTGCTCTCTTTCAGGACAGGAAAAACCACTGAACTCGCCCCATCTTTGGGACCAAGAGCTTTGGTGCTGGAGTAGGCAAAGCCAGCTAGGGCCCCCCTTGTCCTGCCCATGGTGTGGGTCAGGGACAGGCTCCTCTTCTCCTCTGCGCTGGGATGAACTGCCTAGGGAATGCTATTTCTGACAGCCCGGTCCTAGCCCCGGCTACTGGAAATGGGCGGAGGTGAAGAGGCAAGTGCCAGAGTTGCTTGGGGATGATGGAATTGTGGTGTTTGGCTGTGCCCAGAGGGGCAGGTTGGGCATTTCTGTGTGTCTGAGGACCGGTTTGGGTGCTGGGGAGCCCGGGGAGCCGAGCTCTCAGTGCATTCCCAGCTCACCCGGGGGTGGGAGCTGGTGCAGGGCTCTGGTCGGGCTCGGGGCAGGCCCTGGCCCCGGCACAGACACTCTGGGGTGGTTTGGGGCCGCTTGGGGAGCCGTGGGAGGAGAATGAGGGATGGTGCTGGGCGGAGCGATCGGCCTGCGCTCGTGTCAGCGCAGCCGTGCAGGGCACTGGGATCTGGGTAAAACACCGGCTCTCCTGGTGTTCAGGGAAGCAAGGTCTGTATTTATCCATACATATTTATCCCTACATATTTATCCCTATATTTATCCATGGATTATCCATATATGTTTATCCATATACATTTATCCATATGTTTATCCACGTATTTACCCATGAATTTATTCCTATATTTACCCATGTATTTACCCCTGTATTTTATGAACACTCAAGTGCCATATCCATGTATTTTATGAGCACTTCCAGGGTTGGTGACTCCACCACTGCCCTGGGCAGCTGTTCCAGCGCTGGACAACCCTTCCCATGCTGGGCCAGGAGATGGATTCTGGAAATGCAGACTCTGAGGAGCTGGGGATTAAGGCAGCATTGGATTCCTTTATTCTCCCAGAAGGATAAAGGAGATTTATCCCCAGACGAACCAGAGGTGATCACACTGAGGTCATCAGTGGGATTTCTTCCTTACTCCCACAAATACCCACTGGGGTGACAGAGTTCCCTACAAGGGCGGTGTTGGAAGGAGCTGCTGGAATGTTTTGCTGTTTATTGGGATCCACAGGATGTTTGGTGTCTCTCAGAGCTGTTCCAGGCTCTCCACAGACCCAAACGCTCCTCACACTTCTCCTCAGAGTAGAGAGGTTTCCCAGAGTGCTGGTTTTTAATTTCAGATGCTGGGATAACGACACGGCTTCAGGAGGCAGGAGACTCATTGTGCTGTGCCTCAGTCCAGGCAGGGACAACCCCCAGCTAATAAAAACCTCTTTAAAGCACAAAAAGTCCCATTAAACTGATATTATAAAGGCTGCAAATTGAAGCAGGCCTCAATCAGAAAGCAGCAGAATTTAATTCCCCCCCTTGCCCATTTGCATGATGATCTCCTTCCTAATTGCCCATCTACGCTTTTCCCACAGAAGTGCTGTCCCGAGGTTGGAGATGGTTCCAGCTTTATGGAGCTTTGATCTTTATCTGCTTTTACTTTTTACAGGGCACAGAACCCGAGAGTGGCAACTGCTTTCCTCTTGTTCCTCCTGTGGCAGTGAACTGCTCTTCCCAAGGACGGCTGCAGGAATTCTCAGGCAGCATAACGTATGGAATGCCAGGCACGCTACAGAATTCCAGTGGGAGCAGCAGGAACTTCTGTTCTTTACTGGCAGGGCTGTGCCCTGAAGGGGAGCTCGGAGATATTGGTCAGCTCAGGGAATGAGCCTGGCTCATGGTAAGGAAATTCACTGTGCAGTTACTTTGGGCCCTTTCTCTCCTTCTCCTCTCCTTCTCCTTCTCCTTCTCCTTCTCCTTCTCCTTCTCCTTCTCCTTCTCCTTCTCCTTCTCCTTCTCCTTCTCCTTCTCCTTCTCCTTCTCCTTCTCCTTCTCCCTTTCTTCCCAACACCAGTTCCAGACCTCAGTATAATCCATGTTCCCACAGCCTGACCTTGCAGTTTTCCCAGTTTAGCAGCCCCAGCCACACTTGCAGCCTCTCTGTCTGGACTTTGTCTTGCTGAAATCTCCCTTTGTTGATCCTTTGCTGCCTCACCTTTTATCCAGCAATAACGTGCAGTGGGTGGAAGCTTCTCAGAATTCCCTCCCTGTTCCACTGGAAACATTCCCAAGTGGAAGCAGCTGCACTGCCCATCAGCACTTGCCTGCTTTTAGGGGTGGTTGAGGCATGAAGGATGCAACAAATGGAGTTGGCTCCAAGGGGATGAAATGCTCCCCCTGACGCTGCTCAGAGAGCTGGAGCTGAGGAATCCGGGTGGGAATCACTCCAAGAAAAAGGAAGGAAAAGAGAGCAGAGGAACAGGGATGCAATTCCAACCTCTCCAAGGACTGGGATGGGCACATTCACCATCACCATTTAATCTAGACACGATTTCTTCTTTGCCTCTGGCTGCCAGGAGCAGGATGAGCAGTTTAATGAGTTTAAATAGTGAATAGTTTAATTAGCTGGAAGAGACTGGATCAATAGCTGCTTAAACAAACAACTGGATCCCTGTTTCCAAGCTTGGATGTAGTTTTGGAAGGTTCCTGGCAGTTTGGCAGGGATTAGTGATGCTGAGAATGTGCTTTTTTGTGGGTTTGGGGCTTTTACTCCTGTTCACGTGGCTGCTCTTTTTCTTGTTGAGTGGAAAACAGGAGGGAAAGAGCAACGATGGAAGGAATTCCACTCTTGCTGCTTGAAGGGATGGATCAGGAAGGGAACAGGCTGCAGGGAATTTGGAGTGCAAACTGAGATCTCTCCGATATTTTCGGCTCAGTCAGTCCATCAGTGCTTGGTGGCTGTTTAGGCCACGTGCAAGGTGAATGATGGTGCACATGGCAGAGCTGCTGGTGGCTCCTTCCCCTGCCCGGCTGTCAGTCACCCTGCAGGGTGCTGGAGCAGCGTGCCAGAGGCCGTGGATCCTATGGATCCCATGGATCCCAGGGGCGTGATCAGGAGCCTGGGCCTGCTGGCCACTCCTTGCTCTCTCTTACCCTGATTTCTCAGCTCTGCAGCGAATCCAGCTTGAGTTTTTCAACCCCCTAGAAACCCAGGGACCTTTCATGTCTGTTCTCAGATCTGGGATTTAAATCCAGCCCTTATCAAAGCACCCCATGACCAGGCAGGCCCTGAATCCCAGCAGGGATCTGATAAAGAGGGACCTGACATCCTAAAGAAACCCTTTGAAATCCTGCTGGGATTGATTTGTATCCATAATGGAGCCCCGAGCTCTCTGCCAGGGAGAGATGAAGCTGCTCCTTTGCTTTATTATCCTCAGGCCCTTCCCAGCTTTGAGGGAAATTCAGTCCCTCTTCAAGCCCCAAAATCATGGAAAAGCTCCTTTGTATCCTCTCCACAGCCCCTACGTGGATTAATCAACTTTTTATTTGATATGGTGTCATTCTCCTTTTTTTTCCATGGATAAAACTCCACGGTGAGCAATCAGAGCAGAAATAGGAAATGCAGGAGTCTTGGATTCCACAGTGGGATTAACTTCCCTTTTCTGCTCTCTTTCAGGACAGGAAAAACCACTGAACTCGCCCCATCTTTGGGACCAAGAGCTTTGGTGCTGGAGTAGGCAAAGCCAGCTAGGGCCCCCCTTGTCCTGCCCATGGTGTGGGTCAGGGACAGGCTCCTCTTCTCCTCTGCGCTGGGATGAACTGCCTAGGGAATGCTATTTCTGACAGCCCGGTCCTAGCCCCGGCTACTGGAAATGGGCGGAGGTGAAGAGGCAAGTGCCAGTGTTGCTTGGGGATGATGGAATTGTGGTGTTTGGCTGTGCCCAGAGGGGCAGGTTGGGCATTTCTGTGTGTCTGAGGACCGGTTTGGGTGCTGGGGAGCCCGGGGAGCCGAGCTCTCAGTGCATTCCCAGCTCACCCGGGGGTGGGAGCTGGTGCAGGGCTGGGTGACAGCCTCTGGTCGGGCTCGGGGCAGGCCCTGGCCCCGGCACAGACACGCTGGGGTGGTTTGGGGACGCTTGGGGAGCAATGGGAAGAAAATGAGGGATGGTGCTGGGCAGAGCGATCGGCCTGCGCTCGTGTCAGCGCAGCCGTGCAGGGCACTGGGATCTGGGTAAAACACCGGCTCTCCTGGTGTTCAGGGATGCAAGGTCTGAGGGACTGGATTTACTTGGGGTTTTCCAGGACAGCAGGAAGAAGAGGAAATGTGGTGCCAGAGGTGCGTCCCATCAGGTTGCAGTTCCCTCTTTCCCATTTCCATTTCCTCCTCAGTGCGGGTGTCCCCTGCAGCCCATGAGCACGGGGCCGGTGACAACTCCCTGTCTGTAGAGGGATTCCTTATGGAACAAGGGCAGATGACACTTGTGTGAGGCTTACGACTGTTAGAATTAGAGCAGGATGGGTTTAAGGAAAACTAGAATCGTGTGTTAATCTTACTGGTCAATGAACAAATGGAATCCACACTTCTATAAGAAAAAATACAGTGTATGGAGCATATAGAAGAAGCTGTTTTTGCCTGCTGCTGCTGCTTGGCTTTATCATGTAACCCCATTCGAACTCTGCCTTCAAGACAGCTGTGAGACCGTGAAATAAAGAACTTAGCAGAACAGCAGCCTCCTCTGCTCTTTCACCCTGGTCCGAGACTGTCAAAGGCTCAACACTTGCCTTTCTGACTTTGTTTCTAAATTTCTACCTTTCTAATTTTGTTTGTTTCTAATTTTTTTGTTTGTTTGTTTCTAACTTTGTTTGTTTTCAACTTTCTCCCTTTAGAAATTTGTTTGTTTCTTGTATTTTACCTCTTTGTTTGTTTCTAAATTTCTGCCGTTGTAACTTTGTTTCTAACTTTCTACTTTTAAAATTTCATTTGTTTTTAACTTTTTACCATTCCTCCCAGGGAGGGCTGTGTGCAGAATACTAAAACCTGTTAAGTTCTTCACTTTTACGTCTATAGGGAAATGCTACTGATGTAGATGTAAATTCATTTTGAAATGAGCCAGCCCTCTCTCTCTACTCTGTCGCATACAGGAATATAAGAAGCTGGGAATAGAGATCAGCAGGTTTTGAGAATAACGAGCCGGCGTTTTTCTGTAGGAAGGAAAGCAGCAAGCGCCTGGCCGCAGGAGCCGAGACGCTCGGGCTGCAGGAGCTGCAGAGCGCCCGGAGCCGGCTTTTCCCTGTGCTCTGTGCCTGCCCCCGGGCTGAGCTGGGCGGCGCTGCTGCCGCCTGGTGGCGAGAGCGCGGCACTGCCGCCCCCGACACGGCGCCCCGGCGCTGCTGCCGCCCGGTGGCGGCTGAGCCGAGAGGGCGGCGGCCTCGGTGGCTGCCGAGCGTGGCAAGGAGCGGGAGCGAGCGGGGCCGGGTCTGTCAGCGGAGGGGAGGGGCGAAGGGCGGTTCGCAGCGCCAAGGGACACGGCCGTGCGTGAGCGGGGCCACAGCTATGGAAAGGAACGGGCGCCGTGCGGGGCGGTGACCGCGGGGAATGACAGCGCGGGGGGCGGCCCGGCGGGGCCGGTTTTGCCGGGCAGCAGAGGCGCGGTCGCAGCGCGACCCGGGCGGGAGGCACCGGGCGGGCACGGTCGGAATCGAGCCGCCCGCGTGTCGCTCTCAAGGAGGCGGCTCGGAAAGGAAGGCGCAGTTCCGCGCTCTCGGGAGGGCGTTAAGTGACGTTTTTATTAGAATATGACAGTATTTATTTTATTTTATTATTTTATTATCTGCCAGGACCTTGCAGAGGGTGGTTTACACTTCCGCCACACTCAAGATGGCGGACGCACTAGGCCCCCTGCGAGAGGTGTCCTTGCCGATGCCTGCCGCCGGTCGCGGAGCCGTCGCCCGCCTCCGGCGCGGCTGACCCCGCCAGCCGTGTCCTCGCACCGGGAAGCACGGCGGAAAATCGCGCGGAAAGCGCGGGGCCGGCGTCGGAGTCCGGGCCGGATTCAGGCAGCCGACTAGACAGAAGCCCTTGTGAGGGGCGGCGGGGGCCCTAAGTGTACCACACTAAAGATGGCGGCTCGACCGGAAGTGGCTTCTGCCAGCACTCAAGATGGCGGCGAAGGGCGGAAGTGTCGTCACTGCCACACTAAAGATGGCGGTCGTGTGCACTGTTTTCTGACCTTCTCAATATGGCGGCAGGGAAGCCCCCCCCCCCCCCCCCCCCCCCCCCAAGCTGCGTCTATTCGGCTGCCTGAACGCGACGCCGACGCCGACGCCAGCCCAGCGCTTGCGCGCAATTTTCTGAGGCGTTTCCCGCTACGCGGACAGCGACTGTGGGGTCAGCGGCGCCTGGGGCAGGCGGGAGCATTCAGGCAGTCGAATAGACGGAGCGGGGCGGGGCGAGGGGGGGGGGGGGGGTCCTTCCGGCCGCCATCTTGAGAAGGTCGAATAGCCACATCGGTGCGGTACCGGTGACTTCCGCCCTTCTTCGCCAGGAGCGGCGATGGCAGGGAGCCCGGGGAGCAGCGCTGCCGGGCCGGGGGCACCGGGGCGGGTGCTCCGGGCTCGGAGGTGAGCGGGGAACGGGGACAGCCCCGAGCGGACGGTGGGGGCCGCGGGGGATCGGTATTCCGGCCCAGGGATGAGTGTTCCGGCACAGGGGTGGCTGTCCCGGCACAGGGATGCGTTCATGGACTGTCTAATAATATTATTTAACGATCGTGCAAGGAGATCTGTATAGAAAAATCCTCCGTGGTCATCCTTCTCGCAGCCCCGCTGTGTTTTCAGGATCTTGGGGGAAGAGTTTGGGTCTGAACAAGGCTCTCGGGCACAGGGTGGGATTCTTGGGGTGCAGGGCCAGGATTTGGACTCGATGCTCCCTGTGGGTCCCTTGCAGCCCAGGAAATGCTGCGATCCTGTGCCTCTGAGGGTGAAATAAAGGGGAGCGGTGGGGTTTGTGCCCGCTGTGTTCACGGCCCCGCCGGCTCAGGGCGGGTTAAAGGCGCAGCTGCCCCGAGACAGCGGGACCGGCCGGGGCTGCTCGCTCCCGGTGCTGCCGCCTCGTGGGGAGAGCCCGGCACTGCAGCCCGCGCAGGCGCTGGACCACGGGATGGGCGTGGAACAGCAGCGCAGGGGATGCTGAGGCAGCGCAGGGAATGCTGCGGTCCCAGGGAAGGCTGAGGCGTCCCCTGCCCGGGGCACTCGGCAGCAAACCCCTGATGTTGAGCAGAAAAAGGAAAGTTCTGGGTTAGTGGGAGGAGGTTTCTGGAATGGAGCTGGGACAGGTGCTGATCCACGCATGGAATCACGGGCTGGTTTGGCTTGGAAGGGACCACCAGGATCATTTACACTCTGTTTGTTGTCTGATTGCACAGCGAAGAACATCCAGAACTGCCGCCTCACCCTCACGGACAGCAGGAATGTCTTCCATAGCTCTTGTTTTGGAATGGGAATGGCTGTTGGGAGCTCTGGCAGGACCAGGTAAGAAGAGAAATGGGATCATTGTGGCTGCTGCTGGAGGTGGTTTTCTGCTTTCCGGCTGTTCTTCTCACTGATCCTTTCACAGCAGTGTTCTAGGGCACATTTGAGGGTAATTCCAGGAATCTGAAACCAGATAAAAACTGGTGGGGAAAAAATGTGAACGTGATCCATTTCTGGTAGTTCCAAGCTTCTCCCACAACACCGTTCCAGGGGAAAGCTGATAAAAGGGTAAAGATGCAGAGGAACAAGTGCTGTAAAGCCCCCTGGCGCTCTGAGAGAGCAAACCTTCCAGTAGTCCCAGCAGATCTCTTGGAGAAAGTGTGGGATCGCAAGGTTTTCCAGGAAAGCAAAACAAGGGTGGAGATGAGGGAATAGGCTTCCAGTTCTTCCTTGAGCTGAAAGCCTGGGGGAATTGAGAGGGGCCACAAGAACTGTTTGTGTAGGAAAATGGGAGTTTGGGGGCTGAATCTGAGTTTCCCTCTGGGGCATTTTTGAGGGAAAAGCTGAGGTGCTGTTTAAGGGAGAGAATGCAGATTTTTGGGGTGGAAAAAGTTGAATCAATATTGTAGAGGAAGTAAAACGCTGGGGGTAAAAGTGGATGCAATCTGGAGGGGACAGATTGAATATTTTGGAGGCAAAATGGGGAACTGAGTAGTGGACAGATGGGGAACATTTTGGAGGCAACACTTGACAAACTCTCTGGGGTGGAGAACGACCACATTGAGGGAAAAATGAGGTGATGAGCAGTGGGCACGTAGGGAAGGTCGTGGGGGTAAATCTTGAGAAAAGCCCCGTGGTATTCAAGAAATCCTTGGAAGCAGGACTGAGGAATTCAGTGGTGGAAAAATAGGGGAATTTTGCGGGGGTAAAACTTTAAAAGATCTAAGAGTTGAGAGTGTGTGTTTTTAGGTAAAAAGGATGTCTTGTTGAAGTTGGGCGTCTGGATTGTGGCATTTATGGATCCAGAAAGTAGAAGATAAAGGAGACTCCCAAAGCCTCGGTAGCTGTGTTAAGAAATCCGTCCCAGGGAAGAAAGGTACCTAAACCTCCTAGAAGTAGGGACTAATTAGCATGGGAAGGGGAAAACCCACCCCCAGTGGGAGAGAGCACGCCGGGTAAGGAAAGAGAAGGATGCCCTTAAGAAGAAGTAGGGAAGGTGAATTTCTCGGCTTGCTGAAATGTATCAAAAAGTTTGGAATCTGGGTCTGTGTGGAGGCCGGGATTTTCTCAGCCATATGCAGAGCCCAGCACTAGGAATAAAGGAATTCCAGGCTTTACAACGCCAAAAATGCAGTACCAGAGAGTTCTGTTATCCCGAGGACTTGGGGGATACTTGGCAAAAATTTCCGGGGGCCCAGGCTGGACCGAGCTTTTAACGCTCCCCGGATTCACGGGATCGGGGATTCCAGCGTGCCCTGCACAGGTTTTTTCAGGGAAGTCCCAAATCCTTCGTGTGAGCACAAAGCAGAATCCCCTGGGAGCTGTGAAGGCAACAGGATATTTCTTGGGAATTTTGAAGGGTTGGGTGAGTCCTCAGTGTTAGGTTGGAATGAACGCAAATTGTCCGGGAGTTGCTGGTTTGGGGATGGCCGGGTCTGGGTTTGGATTTGTGGGCACCGAGTGTTCCTTGTGTCAGCTTTAGGTCTTCTGGATTGGTGGGAATTGTCAGAGAAAAGAGAAGGCAATTGAAATGCGGAGCTCCATTCCCGGAGAAATGGTCAGGATGGGAGAGGGAAGGCTGTGGAGCTGCTGGGAGCTCGTGGAGAACGAAAGGATCTGAGGCCTGGAGGCAAAAGCTGTGGAACAAAGCCTGAAAAGGGTGTGGGGTGGGGCGGGAGGGGGAGGAGGGCACCGTGGTGGGGGGAAAGAGGGAAAGGATCCCTGCTCCGGGAATCCAGCAGGGACCAGGAGAGGATCATTTTCCATCCACTGCTCTCAGTGGAATCCTAATAAGGACGGTGGAAGGGAAGTGATTCGTTTGTTCTTAGGTTTGGAATGAAAGGTGCTCTTGCAGAGGGGACTATTGACCTGTTAAAATTCTGTTGGATACAGGAAAAGAGGGAGGAAGCAAGCAGCTGGGGAATGAAGGGGTGGATTTTTTGGTGGATACAGGGAAAGACACGGGAAGGGGCTCTCAAGTAAAATACACCTCACGGGCAGCACCAGGAGAAGCCTCAAGTGCCCTTTTTTTCCAAGCTCTGACATTCCAGAGGAGCAAGCAGTGGTCAGCCCATCACTTTCTGTATTCCTTGGATGCCCAGTGCTTTGTTGGGAAGAGATAATATTTGGAAATGAACAAATCCGGGGATGTAATTTCCTGATAGTAAAGCCCCAGAGAGCCTGGTTTTGATATCCTTCCAGCACCCAAACGCAGCAGAGGGAATCCTGGCGGAGCTGGAAAACGCTGTCGCTCCGTCGGTGGAATTCCTGGGAACTGGAAAGCAGCAGAAGCAGCAAGAACAGAGTTGGAAGCAGGCTCCAGCCGGGTAAGGCAGACACCAAATCCTTTGGAACTGGGCAGGGGTGGGAAGAATGAATTCTTACATTTGTAGCCCAGGGATTCCTGAGCAGGATCCCGGCAGGGAAGACTGCAGGGATCAGGCTGGGGCCTGATCGCAGCTGGGGGCAGCGAGCCTTGGAATTGGCTGAAGGGAAGAAAGAGGGATCCTTTGAGCACAAGGATCAGGTGTCAAATGCGGAGATGGCATCAGACAATTCCTCGGGAGGGTTTAGTTCCTGGGCCAAATCGATCTGCTGCCTTGTGAAGGAGCTCAGAGAGCTGGGAAGAGCCCAAGCAACGCAGGGAATGCACCGGCAGATAAAAGTGCCGGGGAACGGTGGGGAAAAGCATCCGAACAGGGGGCCTCGTTTTGTACAGGGACGGTGCAAAAAATTGTCCGAAAGAATAGGAATGGAATGGGATTTTACGTATTCCTCGGAGGCCACAATCCAGTGGGAAGGCTGAGAGAAAGAAACAAGGCCTAAAAAGGCAGATGAGCCAAATCTGCCCAAAGCCTCCAATGGCCACATTCCCTGGCATTGCTGAGGACTTCAGCCAAGCTCCAAGCAAAAGGTGAGCCCCTGATTTTGGTGCCAAGGGAAACTCCAAGTTAAGAATGATCCAAATATGAAGCGCTTCTCACAAAACTCAGCTTTGCAAACCTTTCTTTGGGCTAAAAAAGAAAAGATGGGAATGCCCTTGGCAGAAAAGCAGCTGTGAGGCACAGCAGGCTTCAAATGCCTGTCAGCAGGAGCTCCAGGAGAAACGGCTGCTGGCTCCGGGCATCCTGGGCTTTCCAGGCAGGTTTTGTAGCGGATTGCAAGGCAGTTTTCCTGCCTCTGGGGGGTGGCACCTGCATCCCGCTGGAAAGGGAAAATGTGGAGAGAGGGGCAAGCGGGAAGACGGTTGCTGCTGTGTGTCCTTGGATTGCAGTTCCTCCCGGTGAGTCTGTGCTGCTGGAAGTTTGAAGGAGATCAGTCCTGGAGTACGTGTGGGTTCACCTGTGGGGTTTGGGAGCGACGCTGGACATGAAATTCCAGGGATGTTCCCTTTGCTGGAGTGAGAAGCAGTGGAAGCACTTTGCTGTCTGCTTCTTCATCGCCTTCGCCTCGGTCCCCTGGGGCTCCAGGTAATCCCCTCTCACCTTTGCTTTTCCAAGGGTCTCTAAATGAGGGCTTGAGCTTTGGTGTAGCTCCCTTTACAGGGAAGATCTGTTCCAGGAAAGGTCTCCTGGTCTGGACCGATGGCGTTGCAGGAAGAGCAGGAAACCCCGCAGCTCCTGTGGCTCCCTCATCCGATTTGCCTGCAGGCAGCAGCAAGGATCATTCCCAAGTGTCATCCCCTGGCTCCGTGACTCGGTGAGGTTGTGTTCCCCCAAAGGCCAGGGGCCGCTTTGTTTTGCGGCTCACGAAAGTCCAGCTCGGTGGTGCTGGGTTTGGTTTTTGTGTGTAATGAAGGCACTAAAAAATTCCCCTCCTTCACTGGCACAGCCCTGGAGTGGGAGCAGATTCCCCTTATCCCGCAGTTATCCCGCTCCTGCCCTGGATCCCTGTGGTGCCATGTGTTCTCCAAGCTCACAGCACTGCTGGCTCTAAACAAGAAAAACAATCCCTGTTCCTTCTCTTCTCCGTCCTTGATGTTCCCAGGCCCTGCATCTCCCTGGCTATTCCCTGTGGGAGTCTTCATCTCCATCCCACCTTATCCCGATCAGGTAAGGGTCTGAGACGTGTTTAGCAGCAAATGCATTCCTGTGAAGAAAGCCAAGAGCAAAGAGCATCCAGATGCAGAGAAGTCTTTAGAAAAGCGTTCCAGACGTGCAAATGAGGGATGTGTCTTCCTGCATCTCCTGTTGTTTTTCTCTGTCACGTTTTGGAAGGGTTTCTCTCAGTGATTTCCTGCAGTCCAGGTGCGTCCCTTCTTTTGTCCAAATCCAGTGCCAGAGGATCGAACAACTGACGAGTGGGGCCTGGGATGAAAACGGTTCTCCTAAAATGAGGGAAACAATGCTAGAAGAGAAATGAGCATCCTTTTAATGCCTGGAATAAAAATGCTGGAAAAGGGCACTTTTTATTTGATATGGTGTCATTCTCCTTTTTTTTCCATGGATAAAACTCCACGGTGAGCAATCAGAGCAGAAATAGGAAATGCAGGAGTCTTGGATTCCACAGTGGGATTAACTTCCCTTTTCTGCTCTCTTTCAGGACAGGAAAAACCACTGAACTCGCCCCATCTTTGGGACCAAGAGCTTTGGTGCTGGAGTAGGCAAAGCCAGCTAGGGCCCCCCTTGTCCTGCCCATGGTGTGGGTCAGGGACAGGCTCCTCTTCTCCTCTGCGCTGGGATGAACTGCCTAGGGAATGCTATTTCTGACAGCCCGGTCCTAGCCCCGGCTACTGGAAATGGGCGGAGGTGAAGAGGCAAGTGCCAGAGTTGCTTGGGGATGATGGAATTGTGGTGTTTGGCTGTGCCCAGAGGGGCAGGTTGGGCATTTCTGTGTGTCTGAGGACCGGTTTGGGTGCTGGGGAGCCCGGGGAGCCGAGCTCTCAGTGCATTCCCAGCTCACCCGGGGGTGGGAGCTGGTGCAGGGCTCTGGTCGGGCTCGGGGCAGGCCCTGGCCCCGGCACAGACACTCTGGGGTGGTTTGGGGCCGCTTGGGGAGCCGTGGGAGGAGAATGAGGGATGGTGCTGGGCGGAGCGATCGGCCTGCGCTCGTGTCAGCGCAGCCGTGCAGGGCACTGGGATCTGGGTAAAACACCGGCTCTCCTGGTGTTCAGGGAAGCAAGGTCTGTATTTATCCCTACATATTTATCCCTACATATTTATCCCTATATTTATCCATGGATTATCCATATATGTTTATCCATATACATTTATCCATATGTTTATCCACATATTTACCCATGAATTTATTCCTATATTTACCCATGTATTTACCCATGTATTTTATGAACACTCAAGTGCCATATCCATGTATTTTATGAGCACTTCCAGGGTTGGTGACTCCACCACTGCCCTGGGCAGCTGTTCCAGCGCTGGACAACCCTTCCCATGCTGGGCCAGGAGATGGATTCTGGAAATGCAGACTCTGAGGAGCTGGGGATTAAGGCAGCATTGGATTCCTTTATTCTCCCAGAAGGATAAAGGAGATTTATCCCCAGACGAACCAGAGGTGATCACACTGAGGTCATCAGTGGGATTTCTTCCTTACTCCCACAAATACCCACTGGGGTGACAGAGTTCCCTACAAGGGCGGTGTTGGAAGGAGCTGCTGGAATGTTTTGCTGTTTATTGGGATCCACAGGATGTTTGGTGTCTCTCAGAGCTGTTCCAGGCTCTCCACAGACCCAAACGCTCCTCACACTTCTCCTCAGAGTAGAGAGGTTTCCCAGAGTGCTGGTTTTTAATTTCAGATGCTGGGATAACGACACGGCTTCAGGAGGCAGGAGACTCATTGTGCTGTGCCTCAGTCCAGGCAGGGACAACCCCCAGCTAATAAAAACCTCTTTAAAGCACAAAAAGTCCCATTAAACTGATATTATAAAGGCTGCAAATTGAAGCAGGCCTCAATCAGAAAGCAGCAGAATTTAATTCCCCCCCTTGCCCATTTGCATGATGATCTCCTTCCTAATTGCCCATCTACGCTTTTCCCACAGAAGTGCTGTCCCGAGGTTGGAGATGGTTCCAGCTTTATGGAGCTTTGATCTTTATCTGCTTTTACTTTTTACAGGGCACAGAACCCGAGAGTGGCAACTGCTTTCCTCTTGTTCCTCCTGTGGCAGTGAACTGCTCTTCCCAAGGACGGCTGCAGGAATTCTCAGGCAGCATAACGTATGGAATGCCAGGCACGCTACAGAATTCCAGTGGGAGCAGCAGGAACTTCTGTTCTTTACTGGCAGGGCTGTGCCCTGAAGGGGAGCTCGGAGATATTGGTCAGCTCAGGGAATGAGCCTGGCTCATGGTAAGGAAATTCACTGTGCAGTTACTTTGGGCCCTTTCTCTCCTTCTTCTCCTTCTCCTTCTCCTTCTCCTTCTCCTTCTCCTTCTCCTTCTCCTTCTCCTTCTCCTTCTCCTTCTCCTTCTCCTTCTCCTTCTCCTTCTCCTTCTCCTTCTCCCTTTCTTCCCAACACCAGTTCCAGACCTCAGTATAATCCATGTTCCCACAGCCTGACCTTGCAGTTTTCCCAGTTTAGCAGCCCCAGCCACACTTGCAGCCTCTCTGTCTGGACTTTGTCTTGCTGAAATCTCCCTTTGTTGATCCTTTGCTGCCTCACCTTTTATCCAGCAATAACGTGCAGTGGGTGGAAGCTTCTCAGAATTCCCTCCCTGTTCCACTGGAAACATTCCCAAGTGGAAGCAGCTGCACTGCCCATCAGCACTTGCCTGCTTTTAGGGGTGGTTGAGGCATGAAGGATGCAACAAATGGAGTTGGCTCCAAGGGGATGAAATGCTCCCCCTGACGCTGCTCAGAGAGCTGGAGCTGAGGAATCCGGGTGGGAATCACTCCAAGAAAAAGGAAGGAAAAGAGAGCAGAGGAACAGGGATGCAATTCCAACCTCTCCAAGGACTGGGATGGGCACATTCACCATCACCATTTAATCTAGACACGATTTCTTCTTTGCCTCTGGCTGCCAGGAGCAGGATGAGCAGTTTAATGAGTTTAAATAGTGAATAGTTTAATTAGCTGGAAGAGACTGGATCAATAGCTGCTTAAACAAACAACTGGATCCCTGTTTCCAAGCTTGGATGTAGTTTTGGAAGGTTCCTGGCAGTTTGGCAGGGATTAGTGATGCTGAGAATGTGCTTTTTTGTGGGTTTGGGGCTTTTACTCCTGTTCACGTGGCTGCTCTTTTTCTTGTTGAGTGGAAAACAGGAGGGAAAGAGCAACGATGGAAGGAATTCCACTCTTGCTGCTTGAAGGGATGGATCAGGAAGGGAACAGGCTGCAGGGAATTTGGAGTGCAAACTGAGATCTCTCCGATATTTTCGGCTCAGTCAGTCCATCAGTGCTTGGTGGCTGTTTAGGCCACGTGCAAGGTGAATGATGGTGCACATGGCAGAGCTGCTGGTGGCTCCTTCCCCTGCCCGGCTGTCAGTCACCCTGCAGGGTGCTGGAGCAGCGTGCCAGAGGCCGTGGATCCTATGGATCCCATGGATCCCAGGGGCGTGATCAGGAGCCTGGGCCTGCTGGCCACTCCTTGCTCTCTCTTACCCTGATTTTTCAGCTCTGCAGCGAATCCAGCTTGAGTTTTTCAACCCCCTAGAAACCCAGGGACCTTTCATGTCTGTTCTCAGATCTGGGATTTAAATCCAGCCCTTATCAAAGCACCCCGTGACCAGGCAGGCCCTGAATCCCAGCAGGGATCTGATAAAGAGGGACCTGACATCCTAAAGAAACCCTTTGAAATCCTGCTGGGATTGATTTGTATCCATAATGGAGCCCCGAGCTCTCTGCCAGGGAGAGATGAAGCTGCTCCTTTGCTTTATTATCCTCAGGCCCTTCCCAGCTTTGAGGGAAATTCAGTCCCTCTTCAAGCCCCAAAATCATGGAAAAGCTCCTTTGTATCCTTTCCACAGCCCCTACGTGGATTAATCAACTTTTTATTTGATATGGTGTCATTCTCCTTTTTTTTCCATGGCTAAAACTCCACGGTGAGCAATCAGAGCAGAAATAGGAAATGCAGGAGTCTTGGATTCCACAGTGGGATTAACTTCCCTTTTCTGCTCTCTTTCAGGACAGGAAAAACCACTGAACTCGCCCCATCTTTGGGACCAAGAGCTTTGGTGCTGGAGTAGGCAAAGCCAGCTAGGGCCCCCCTTGTCCTGCCCATGGTGTGGGTCAGGGACAGGCTCCTCTTCTCCTCTGCGCTGGGATGAACTGCCTAGGGAATGCTATTTCTGACAGCCCGGTCCTAGCCCCGGCTACTGGAAATGGGCGGAGGTAAAGAGGCAAGTGCCAGAGTTGCTTGGGGATGATGGAATTGTGGTGTTTGGCTGTGCCCAGAGGGGCAGGTTGGGCATTTCTGTGTGTCTGAGGACCGGTTTGGGTGCTGGGGAGCCCGGGGAGCCGAGCTCTCAGTGCATTCCCAGCTCACCCGGGGGTGGGAGCTGGTGCAGGGCTGGGTGACAGCCTCTGGTCGGGCTCGGGGCAGGCCCTGGCCCCGGCACAGACACGCTGGGGTGGTTTGGGGACGCTTGGGGAGCAATGGGAAGAAAATGAGGGATGGTGCTGGGCGGAGCGATCGGCCTGCGCTCGTGTCAGCGCAGCCGTGCAGGGCACTGGGATCTGGGTAAAACACCGGCTCTCCTGGTGTTCAGGGATGCAAGGTCTGAGGGACTGGATTTACTTGGGGTTTTCCAGGACAGCAGGAAGAAGAGGAAATGTGGTGCCAGAGGTGCGTCCCATCAGGTTGCAGTTCCCTCTTTCCCATTTCCATTTCCTCCTCAGTGCGGGTGTCCCCTGCAGCCCATGAGCACGGGGCCGGTGACAACTCCCTGTCTGTAGAGGGATTCCTTATGGAACAAGGGCAGATGACACTTGTGTGAGGCTTACGACTGTTAGAATTAGAGCAGGATGGGTTTAAGGAAAACTAGAATCGTGTGTTAATCTTACTGGTCAATGAACAAATGGAATCCACACTTCTATAAGAAAAAATACAGTGTATGGAGCATATAGAAGAAGCTGTTTTTGCCTGCTGCTGCTGCTTGGCTTTATCATGTAACCCCATTCGAACTCTGCCTTCAAGACAGCTGTGAGACCGTGAAATAAAGAACTTAGCAGAACAGCAGCCTCCTCTGCTCTTTCACCCTGGTCCGAGAAGGAGGGGTACCCTGTCAAAGGCTCAACACTTGCCTTTCTGACTTTGTTTCTAAATTTCTACCTTTCTAATTTTGTTTGTTTCTAATTTTTTTGTTTGTTTGTTTCTAACTTTGTTTGTTTTCAACTTTCTCCCTTTAGAAATTTGTTTGTTTCTTGTATTTTACCTCTTTGTTTGTTTCTAAATTTCTGCCGTTGTAACTTTGTTTCTAACTTTCTACTTTTAAAATTTCATTTGTTTTTAACTTTTTACCATTCCTCCCAGGGAGGGCTGTGTGCAGAATACTAAAACCTGTTAAGTTCTTCACTTTTACGTCTATAGGGAAATGCTACTGATGTAGATGTAAATTCATTTTGAAATGAGCCAGCCCTCTCTCTCTACTCTGTCGCATACAGGAATATAAGAAGCTGGGAATAGAGATCAGCAGGTTTTGAGAATAACGAGCCGGCGTTTTTCTGTAGGAAGGAAAGCAGCAAGCGCCTGGCCGCAGGAGCCGAGACGCTCGGGCTGCAGGAGCTGCAGAGCGCCCGGAGCCGGCTTTTCCCTGTGCTCTGTGCCTGCCCCCGGGCTGAGCTGGGCGGCGCTGCTGCCGCCTGGTGGCGAGAGCGCGGCACTGCCGCCCCCGACACGGCGCCCCGGCGCTGCTGCCGCCCGGTGGCGGCTGAGCCGAGAGGGCGGCGGCCTCGGTGGCTGCCGAGCGTGGCAAGGAGCGGGAGCGAGCGGGGCCGGGTCTGTCAGCGGAGGGGAGGGGCGAAGGGCGGTTCGCAGCGCCAAGGGACACGGCCGTGCGTGAGCGGGGCCACAGCTATGGAAAGGAACGGGCGCCGTGCGGGGCGGTGACCGCGGGGAATGACAGCGCGGGGGGCGGCCCGGCGGGGCCGGTTTTGCCGGGCAGCAGAGGCGCGGTCGCAGCGCGACCCGGGCGGGAGGCACCGGGCGGGCACGGTCGGAATCGAGCCGCCCGCGTGTCGCTCTCAAGGAGGCGGCTCGGAAAGGAAGGCGCAGTTCCGCGCTCTCGGGAGGGCGTTAAGTGACGTTTTTATTAGAATATGACAGTATTTATTTTATTTTATTATTTTATTATCTGCCAGGACCTTGCAGAGGGTGGTTTACACTTCCGCCACACTCAAGATGGCGGACGCACTAGGCCCCCTGCGAGAGGTGTCCTTGCCGATGCCTGCCGCCGGTCGCGGAGCCGTCGCCCGCCTCCGGCGCGGCTGACCCCGCCAGCCGTGTCCTCGCACCGGGAAGCACGGCGGAAAATCGCGCGGAAAGCGCGGGGCCGGCGTCGGAGTCCGGGCCGGATTCAGGCAGCCGACTAGACAGAAGCCCTTGTGAGGGGCGGCGGGGGCCCTAAGTGTACCACACTAAAGATGGCGGCTCGACCGGAAGTGGCTTCTGCCAGCACTCAAGATGGCGGCGAAGGGCGGAAGTGTCGTCACTGCCACACTAAAGATGGCGGTCGTGTGCACTGTTTTCTGACCTTCTCAATATGGCGGCAGGGAAGCCCCCCCCCCCCCCCCCCCCCCCCCCCCCCAAGCTGCGTCTATTCGGCTGCCTGAACGCGACGCCGACGCCGACGCCAGCCCAGCGCTTGCGCGCAATTTTCTGAGGCGTTTCCCGCTACGCGGACAGCGACTGTGGGGTCAGCGGCGCCTGGGGCAGGCGGGAGCATTCAGGCAGTCGAATAGACGGAGCGGGGCGGGGCGGGGGGGGGGGGGTCCTTCCGGCCGCCATCTTGAGAAGGTCGAATAGCCACATCGGTGCGGTACCGGTGACTTCCGCCCTTCTTCGCCAGGAGCGGCGATGGCAGGGAGCCCGGGGAGCAGCGCTGCCGGGCCGGGGGCACCGGGGCGGGTGCTCCGGGCTCGGAGGTGAGCGGGGAACGGGGACAGCCCCGAGCGGACGGTGGGGGCCGCGGGGGATCGGTATTCCGGCCCAGGGATGAGTGTTCCGGCACAGGGGTGGCTGTCCCGGCACAGGGATGCGTTCCTGGACTGTCTAATAATATTATTTAACGATCGTGCAAGGAGATCTGTATAAAAAAATCCTCCGTGGTCATCCTTCTCGCAGCCCCGCTGTGTTTTCAGGATCTTGGGGGAAGAGTTTGGGTCTGAACAAGGCTCTCGGGCACAGGGTGGGATTCTTGGGGTGCAGGGCCAGGATTTGGACTCGATGCTCCCTGTGGGTCCCTTGCAGCCCAGGAAATGCTGCGATCCTGTGCCTCTGAGGGTGAAATAAAGGGGAGCGGTGGGGTTTGTGCCCGCTGTGTTCACGGCCCCGCCGGCTCAGGGCGGGTTAAAGGCGCAGCTGCCCCGAGACAGCGGGACCGGCCGGGGCTGCTCGCTCCCGGTGCTGCCGCCTCGTGGGGAGAGCCCGGCACTGCAGCCCGCGCAGGCGCTGGACCACGGGATGGGCGTGGAACAGCAGCGCAGGGGATGCTGAGGCAGCGCAGGGAATGCTGCGGTCCCAGGGAAGGCTGAGGCGTCCCCTGCCCGGGGCACTCGGCAGCAAACCCCTGATGTTGAGCAGAAAAAGGAAAGTTCTGGGTTAGTGGGAGGAGGTTTCTGGAATGGAGCTGGGACAGGTGCTGATCCACGCATGGAATCACGGGCTGGTTTGGCTTGGAAGGGACCACCAGGATCATTTACACTCTGTTTGTTGTCTGATTGCACAGCGAAGAACATCCAGAACTGCCGCCTCACCCTCACGGACAGCAGGAATGTCTTCCATAGCTCTTGTTTTGGAATGGGAATGGCTGTTGGGAGCTCTGGCAGGACCAGGTAAGAAGAGAAATGGGATCATTGTGGCTGCTGCTGGAGGTGGTTTTCTGCTTTCCGGCTGTTCTTCTCACTGATCCTTTCACAGCAGTGTTCTAGGGCACATTTGAGGGTAATTCCAGGAATCTGAAACCAGATAAAAACTGGTGGGGAAAAAATGTGAACGTGATCCATTTCTGGTAGTTCCAAGCTTCTCCCACAACACCGTTCCAGGGGAAAGCTGATAAAAGGGTAAAGATGCAGAGGAACAAGTGCTGTAAAGCCCCCTGGCGCTCTGAGAGAGCAAACCTTCCAGTAGTCCCAGCAGATCTCTTGGAGAAAGTGTGGGATCGCAAGGTTTTCCAGGAAAGCAAAACAAGGGTGGAGATGAGGGAATAGGCTTCCAGTTCTTCCTTGAGCTGAAAGCCTGGGGGAATTGAGAGGGGCCACAAGAACTGTTTGTGTAGGAAAATGGGAGTTTGGGGGCTGAATCTGAGTTTCCCTCTGGGGCATTTTTGAGGGAAAAGCTGAGGTGCTGTTTAAGGGAGAGAATGCAGATTTTTGGGGTGGAAAAAGTTGAATCAATATTGTAGAGGAAGTAAAACGCTGGGGGTAAAAGTGGATGCAATCTGGAGGGGACAGATTGAATATTTTGGAGGCAAAATGGGGAACTGAGTAGTGGAGAGATGGGGAACATTTTGGAGGCAACACTTGACAAACTCTCTGGGGTGGAGAACGACCACATTGAGGGAAAAATGAGGTGATGAGCAGTGGGCACGTAGGGAAGGTCGTGGGGGTAAATCTTGAGAAAAGCCCCGTGGTATTCAAGAAATCCTTGGAAGCAGGACTGAGGAATTCAGTGGTGGAAAAATAGGGGAATTTTGCGGGGGTAAAACTTTAAAAGATCTAAGAGTTGAGAGTGTGTGTTTTTAGGTAAAAAGGATGTCTTGTTGAAGTTGGGCGTCTGGATTGTGGCATTTATGGATCCAGAAAGTAGAAGATAAAGGAGACTCCCAAAGCCTCGGTAGCTGTGTTAAGAAATCCGTCCCAGGGAAGAAAGGTACCTAAACCTCCTAGAAGTAGGGACTAATTAGCATGGGAAGGGGAAAACCCACCCCCAGTGGGAGAGAGCACGCCGGGTAAGGGAAGAGAAGGATGCCCTTAAGAAGAAGTAGGGAAGGTGAATTTCTCGGCTTGCTGAAATGTATCAAAAAGTTTGGAATCTGGGTCTGTGTGGAGGCCGGGATTTTCTCAGCCATATGCAGAGCCCAGCACTAGGAATAAAGGAATTCCAGGCTTTACAACGCCAAAAATGCAGTACCAGAGAGTTCTGTTATCCCGAGGACTTGGGGGATACTTGGCAAAAATTTCCGGGGGCCCAGGCTGGACCGAGCTTTTAACGCTCCCCGGCTTCACGGGATCGGGGATTCCAGCGTGCCCTGCACGGGTTTTTTCAGGGAAGTCCCAAATCCTTCGTGTGAGCACAAAGCAGAATCCCCTGGGAGCTGTGAAGGCAACAGGATATTTCTTGGGAATTTTGAAGGGTTGGGTGAGTCCTCAGTGTTAGGTTGGAATGAACGCAAATTGTCCGGGAGTTGCTGGTTTGGGGATGGCCGGGTCTGGGTTTGGATTTGTGGGCACCGAGTGTTCCTTGTGTCAGCTTTAGGTCTTCTGGATTGGTGGGAATTGTCAGAGAAAAGAGAAGGCAATTGAAATGCGGAGCTCCATTCCCGGAGAAATGGTCAGGATGGGAACGGGAAGGCTGTGGAGCTGCTGGGAGCTCGTGGAGAACGAAAGGATCTGAGGCCTGGAGGCAAAAGCTGTGGAACAAAGCCTGAAAAGGGTGTGGGGTGGGGCGGGAGGGGGAGGAGGGCACCGTGGTGGGGGGAAAGAGGGAAAGGATCCCTGCTCCGGGAATCCAGCAGGGACCAGGAGAGGATCATTTTCCATCCACTGCTCTCAGTGGAATCCTAATAAGGACGGTGGAAGGGAAGTGATTCGTTTGTTCTTAGGTTTGGAATGAAAGGTGCTCTTGCAGAGGGGACTATTGACCTGTTAAAATTCTGTTGGATACAGGAAAAGAGGGAGGAAGCAAGCAGCTGGGGAATGAAGGGGTGGATTTTTTGGTGGATACAGGGAAAGACACGGGAAGGGGCTCTCAAGTAAAATACACCTCACGGGCAGCACCAGGAGAAGCCTCAAGTGCCCTTTTTTTCCAAGCTCTGACATTCCAGAGGAGTAAGCAGTGGTCAGCCCATCACTTTCTGTATTCCTTGGATGCCCAGTGCTTTGTTGGGAAGAGATAATATTTGGAAATGAACAAATCCGGGGATGTAATTTCCTGATAGTAAAGCCCCAGAGAGCCTGGTTTTGATATCCTTCCAGCACCCAAACGCAGCAGAGGGAATCCTGGCGGAGCTGGAAAACGCTGTCGCTCCGTCGGTGGAATTCCTGGGAACTGGAAAGCAGCAGAAGCAGCAAGAACAGAGTTGGAAGCAGGCTCCAGCCGGGTAAGGCAGACACCAAATCCTTTGGAACTGGGCAGGGGTGGGAAGAATGAATTCTTACATTTGTAGCCCAGGGATTCCTGAGCAGGATCCCGGCAGGGAAGACTGCAGGGATCAGGCTGGGGCCTGATCGCAGCTGGGGGCAGCGAGCCTTGGAATTGGCTGAAGGGAAGAAAGAGGGATCCTTTGAGCACAAGGATCAGGTGTCAAATGCGGAGATGGCATCAGACAATTCCTCGGGAGGGTTTAGTTCCTGGGCCAAATCGATCTGCTGCCTTGTGAAGGAGCTCAGAGAGCTGGGAAGAGTCCAAGCAACGCAGGGAATGCACCGGCAGATAAAAGTGCCGGGGAACGGTGGGGAAAAGCATCCGAACAGGGGGCCTCGTTTTGTACAGGGACGGTACAAAAAATTGTCCGAAAGAATAGGAATGGAATGGGATTTTACGTATTCCTCGGAGGCCACAATCCAGTGGGAAGGCTGAGAGAAAGAAACAAGGCCTAAAAAGGCAGATGAGCCAAATCTGCCCAAAGCCTCCAATGGCCACATTCCCTGGCATTGCTGAGGACTTCAGCCAAGCTCCAAGCAAAAGGTGAGCCCCTGATTTTGGTGCCAAGGGAAACTCCAAGTTAAGAATGATCCAAATATGAAGCGCTTCTCACAAAACTCAGCTTTGCAAACCTTTCTTTGGGCTAAAAAAGAAAAGATGGGAATGCCCTTGGCAGAAAAGCAGCTGTGAGGCACAGCAGGCTTCAAATGCCTGTCAGCAGGAGCTCCAGGAGAAACGGCTGCTGGCTCCGGGCATCCTGGGCTTTCCAGGCAGGTTTTGTAGCGGATTGCAAGGCAGTTTTCCTGCCTCTGGGGGGTGGCACCTGCATCCCGCTGGAAAGGGAAAATGTGGAGAGAGGGGCAAGCGGGAAGACGGTTGCTGCTGTGTGTCCTTGGATTGCAGTTCCTCCCGGTGAGTCTGTGCTGCTGGAAGTTTGAAGGAGATCAGTCCTGGAGTACGTGTGGGTTCACCTGTGGGGTTTGGGAGCGACGCTGGACATGAAATTCCAGGGATGTTCCCTTTGCTGGAGTGAGAAGCAGTGGAAGCACTTTGCTGTCTGCTTCTTCATCGCCTTCGCCTCGGTCCCCTGGGGCTCCAGGTAATCCCCTCTCACCTTTGCTTTTCCAAGGGTCTCTAAATGAGGGCTTGAGCTTTGGTGTAGCTCCCTTTACAGGGAAGATCTGTTCCAGGAAAGGTCTCCTGGTCTGGACCGATGGCGTTGCAGGAAGAGCAGGAAACCCCGCAGCTCCTGTGGCTCCCTCATCCGATTTGCCTGCAGGCAGCAGCAAGGATCATTCCCAAGTGTCATCCCCTGGCTCCGTGACTCGGTGAGGTTGTGTTCCCCCAAAGGCCAGGGGCCGCTTTGTTTTGCGGCTCACGAAAGTCCAGCTCGGTGGTGCTGGGTTTGGTTTTTGTGTGTAATGAAGGCACTAAAAAATTCCCCTCCTTCACTGGCACAGCCCTGGAGTGGGAGCAGATTCCCCTTATCCCGCAGTTATCCCGCTCCTGCCCTGGATCCCTGTGGTGCCGTGTGTTCTCCAAGCTCACAGCACTGCTGGCTCTAAACAAGAAAAACAATCCCTGTTCCTTCTCTTCTCCGTCCTTGATGTTCCCAGGCCCTGCATCTCCCTGGCTATTCCCTGTGGGAGTCTTCATCTCCATCCCACCTTATCCCGATCAGGTAAGGGTCTGAGACGTGTTTAGCAGCAAATGCATTCCTGTGAAGAAAGCCAAGAGCAAAGAG
>NW_028120468.1:52500-60000 GCF_965178545.1 Coloeus monedula
GTGAGGCTTACGACTGTTAGAATTAGAGCAGGATGGGTTTAAGGAAAACTAGAATCGTGTGTTAATCTTACTGGTCAATGAACAAATGGAATCCACACTTCTATAAGAAAAAATAGAGTGTATGGAGCATATAGAAGAAGCTGTTTTTGCCTGCTGCTGCTGCTTGGCTTTATCATGTAACCCCATTCGAACTCTGCCTTCAAGACAGCTGTGAGACCGTGAAATAAAGAACTTAGCAGAACAGCAGCCTCCTCTGCTCTTTCACCCTGGTCCGAGAAGGAGGGGTACCCTGTCAAAGGCTCAACACTTGCCTTTCTGACTTTGTTTCTAAATTTCTACCTTTCTAATTTTGTTTGTTTCTAATTTTTTTGTTTGTTTGTTTCTAACTTTGTTTGTTTTCAACTTTCTCCCTTTAGAAATTTGTTTGTTTCTTGTATTTTACCTCTTTGTTTGTTTCTAAATTTCTGCCGTTGTAACTTTGTTTCTAACTTTCTACTTTTAAAATTTCATTTGTTTTTAACTTTTTACCATTCCTCCCAGGGAGGGCTGTGTGCAGAATACTAAAACCTGTTAAGTTCTTCACTTTTACGTCTATAGGGAAATGCTACTGATGTAGATGTAAATTCATTTTGAAATGAGCCAGCCCTCTCTCTCTACTCTGTCGCATACAGGAATATAAGAAGCTGGGAATAGAGATCAGCAGGTTTTGAGAATAACGAGCCGGCGTTTTTCTGTAGGAAGGAAAGCAGCAAGCGCCTGGCCGCAGGAGCCGAGACGCTCGGGCTGCAGGAGCTGCAGAGCGCCCGGAGCCGGCTTTTCCCTGTGCTCTGTGCCTGCCCCCGGGCTGAGCTGGGCGGCGCTGCTGCCGCCTGGTGGCGAGAGCGCGGCACTGCCGCCCCCGACACGGCGCCCCGGCGCTGCTGCCGCCCGGTGGCGGCTGAGCCGAGAGGGCGGCGGCCTCGGTGGCTGCCGAGCGTGGCAAGGAGCGGGAGCGAGCGGGGCCGGGTCTGTCAGCGGAGGGGAGGGGCGAAGGGCGGTTCGCAGCGCCAAGGGACACGGCCGTGCGTGAGCGGGGCCACAGCTATGGAAAGGAACGGGCGCCGTGCGGGGCGGTGACCGCGGGGAATGACAGCGCGGGGGGCGGCCCGGCGGGGCCGGTTTTGCCGGGCAGCAGAGGCGCGGTCGCAGCGCGACCCGGGCGGGAGGCACCGGGCGGGCACGGTCGGAATCGAGCCGCCCGCGTGTCGCTCTCAAGGAGGCGGCTCGGAAAGGAAGGCGCAGTTCCGCGCTCTCGGGAGGGCGTTAAGTGACGTTTTTATTAGAATATGACAGTATTTATTTTATTTTATTATTTTATTATCTGCCAGGACCTTGCAGAGGGTGGTTTACACTTCCGCCACACTCAAGATGGCGGACGCACTAGGCCCCCTGCGAGAGGTGTCCTTGCCGATGCCTGCCGCCGGTCGCGGAGCCGTCGCCCGCCTCCGGCGCGGCTGACCCCGCCAGCCGTGTCCTCGCACCGGGAAGCACGGCGGAAAATCGCGCGGAAAGCGCGGGGCCGGCGTCGGAGTCCGGGCCGGATTCAGGCAGCCGACTAGACAGAAGCCCTTGTGAGGGGCGGCGGGGGCCCTAAGTGTACCACACTAAAGATGGCGGCTCGACCGGAAGTGGCTTCTGCCAGCACTCAAGATGGCGGCGAAGGGCGGAAGTGTCGTCACTGCCACACTAAAGATGGCGGTCGTGTGCACTGTTTTCTGACCTTCTCAATATGGCGGCAGGGAAGCCCCCCCCCCCCCCCCCCCCCCCCCCAAGCTGCGTCTATTCGGCTGCCTGAACGCGACGCCGACGCCGACGCCAGCCCAGCGCTTGCGCGCAATTTTCTGAGGCGTTTCCCGCTACGCGGACAGCGACTGTGGGGTCAGCGGCGCCTGGGGCAGGCGGGAGCATTCAGGCAGTCGAATAGACGGAGCGGGGCGGGGCGAGGGGGGGGGGGGGGTCCTTCCGGCCGCCATCTTGAGAAGGTCGAATAGCCACATCGGTGCGGTACCGGTGACTTCCGCCCTTCTTCGCCAGGAGCGGCGATGGCAGGGAGCCCGGGGAGCAGCGCTGCCGGGCCGGGGGCACCGGGGCGGGTGCTCCGGGCTCGGAGGTGAGCGGGGAACGGGGACAGCCCCGAGCGGACGGTGGGGGCCGCGGGGGATCGGTATTCCGGCCCAGGGATGAGTGTTCCGGCACAGGGGTGGCTGTCCCGGCACAGGGATGCGTTCATGGACTGTCTAATAATATTATTTAACGATCGTGCAAGGAGATCTGTATAGAAAAATCCTCCGTGGTCATCCTTCTCGCAGCCCCGCTGTGTTTTCAGGATCTTGGGGGAAGAGTTTGGGTCTGAACAAGGCTCTCGGGCACAGGGTGGGATTCTTGGGGTGCAGGGCCAGGATTTGGACTCGATGCTCCCTGTGGGTCCCTTGCAGCCCAGGAAATGCTGCGATCCTGTGCCTCTGAGGGTGAAATAAAGGGGAGCGGTGGGGTTTGTGCCCGCTGTGTTCACGGCCCCGCCGGCTCAGGGCGGGTTAAAGGCGCAGCTGCCCCGAGACAGCGGGACCGGCCGGGGCTGCTCGCTCCCGGTGCTGCCGCCTCGTGGGGAGAGCCCGGCACTGCAGCCCGCGCAGGCGCTGGACCACGGGATGGGCGTGGAACAGCAGCGCAGGGGATGCTGAGGCAGCGCAGGGAATGCTGCGGTCCCAGGGAAGGCTGAGGCGTCCCCTGCCCGGGGCACTCGGCAGCAAACCCCTGATGTTGAGCAGAAAAAGGAAAGTTCTGGGTTAGTGGGAGGAGGTTTCTGGAATGGAGCTGGGACAGGTGCTGATCCACGCATGGAATCACGGGCTGGTTTGGCTTGGAAGGGACCACCAGGATCATTTACACTCTGTTTGTTGTCTGATTGCACAGCGAAGAACATCCAGAACTGCCGCCTCACCCTCACGGACAGCAGGAATGTCTTCCATAGCTCTTGTTTTGGAATGGGAATGGCTGTTGGGAGCTCTGGCAGGACCAGGTAAGAAGAGAAATGGGATCATTGTGGCTGCTGCTGGAGGTGGTTTTCTGCTTTCCGGCTGTTCTTCTCACTGATCCTTTCACAGCAGTGTTCTAGGGCACATTTGAGGGTAATTCCAGGAATCTGAAACCAGATAAAAACTGGTGGGGAAAAAATGTGAACGTGATCCATTTCTGGTAGTTCCAAGCTTCTCCCACAACACCGTTCCAGGGGAAAGCTGATAAAAGGGTAAAGATGCAGAGGAACAAGTGCTGTAAAGCCCCCTGGCGCTCTGAGAGAGCAAACCTTCCAGTAGTCCCAGCAGATCTCTTGGAGAAAGTGTGGGATCGCAAGGTTTTCCAGGAAAGCAAAACAAGGGTGGAGATGAGGGAATAGGCTTCCAGTTCTTCCTTGAGCTGAAAGCCTGGGGGAATTGAGAGGGGCCACAAGAACTGTTTGTGTAGGAAAATGGGAGTTTGGGGGCTGAATCTGAGTTTCCCTCTGGGGCATTTTTGAGGGAAAAGCTGAGGTGCTGTTTAAGGGAGAGAATGCAGATTTTTGGGGTGGAAAAAGTTGAATCAATATTGTAGAGGAAGTAAAACGCTGGGGGTAAAAGTGGATGCAATCTGGAGGGGACAGATTGAATATTTTGGAGGCAAAATGGGGAACTGAGTAGTGGACAGATGGGGAACATTTTGGAGGCAACACTTGACAAACTCTCTGGGGTGGAGAACGACCACATTGAGGGAAAAATGAGGTGATGAGCAGTGGGCACGTAGGGAAGGTCGTGGGGGTAAATCTTGAGAAAAGCCCCGTGGTATTCAAGAAATCCTTGGAAGCAGGACTGAGGAATTCAGTGGTGGAAAAATAGGGGAATTTTGCGGGGGTAAAACTTTAAAAGATCTAAGAGTTGAGAGTGTGTGTTTTTAGGTAAAAAGGATGTCTTGTTGAAGTTGGGCGTCTGGATTGTGGCATTTATGGATCCAGAAAGTAGAAGATAAAGGAGACTCCCAAAGCCTCGGTAGCTGTGTTAAGAAATCCGTCCCAGGGAAGAAAGGTACCTAAACCTCCTAGAAGTAGGGACTAATTAGCATGGGAAGGGGAAAACCCACCCCCAGTGGGAGAGAGCACGCCGGGTAAGGGAAGAGAAGGATGCCCTTAAGAAGAAGTAGGGAAGGTGAATTTCTCGGCTTGCTGAAATGTATCAAAAAGTTTGGAATCTGGGTCTGTGTGGAGGCCGGGATTTTCTCAGCCATATGCAGAGCCCAGCACTAGGAATAAAGGAATTCCAGGCTTTACAACGCCAAAAATGCAGTACCAGAGAGTTCTGTTATCCCGAGGACTTGGGGGATACTTGGCAAAAATTTCCGGGGGCCCAGGCTGGACCGAGCTTTTAACGCTCCCCGGCTTCACGGGATCGGGGATTCCAGCGTGCCCTGCACGGGTTTTTTCAGGGAAGTCCCAAATCCTTCGTGTGAGCACAAAGCAGAATCCCCTGGGAGCTGTGAAGGCAACAGGATATTTCTTGGGAATTTTGAAGGGTTGGGTGAGTCCTCAGTGTTAGGTTGGAATGAACGCAAATTGTCCGGGAGTTGCTGGTTTGGGGATGGCCGGGTCTGGGTTTGGATTTGTGGGCACCGAGTGTTCCTTGTGTCAGCTTTAGGTCTTCTGGATTGGTGGGAATTGTCAGAGAAAAGAGAAGGCAATTGAAATGCGGAGCTCCATTCCCGGAGAAATGGTCAGGATGGGAACGGGAAGGCTGTGGAGCTGCTGGGAGCTCGTGGAGAACGAAAGGATCTGAGGCCTGGAGGCAAAAGCTGTGGAACAAAGCCTGAAAAGGGTGTGGGGTGGGGCGGGAGGGGGAGGAGGGCACCGTGGTGGGGGGAAAGAGGGAAAGGATCCCTGCTCCGGGAATCCAGCAGGGACCAGGAGAGGATCATTTTCCATCCACTGCTCTCAGTGGAATCCTAATAAGGACGGTGGAAGGGAAGTGATTCGTTTGTTCTTAGGTTTGGAATGAAAGGTGCTCTTGCAGAGGGGACTATTGACCTGTTAAAATTCTGTTGGATACAGGAAAAGAGGGAGGAAGCAAGCAGCTGGGGAATGAAGGGGTGGATTTTTTGGTGGATACAGGGAAAGACACGGGAAGGGGCTCTCAAGTAAAATACACCTCACGGGCAGCACCAGGAGAAGCCTCAAGTGCCCTTTTTTTCCAAGCTCTGACATTCCAGAGGAGTAAGCAGTGGTCAGCCCATCACTTTCTGTATTCCTTGGATGCCCAGTGCTTTGTTGGGAAGAGATAATATTTGGAAATGAACAAATCCGGGGATGTAATTTCCTGATAGTAAAGCCCCAGAGAGCCTGGTTTTGATATCCTTCCAGCACCCAAACGCAGCAGAGGGAATCCTGGCGGAGCTGGAAAACGCTGTCGCTCCGTCGGTGGAATTCCTGGGAACTGGAAAGCAGCAGAAGCAGCAAGAACAGAGTTGGAAGCAGGCTCCAGCCGGGTAAGGCAGACACCAAATCCTTTGGAACTGGGCAGGGGTGGGAAGAATGAATTCTTACATTTGTAGCCCAGGGATTCCTGAGCAGGATCCCGGCAGGGAAGACTGCAGGGATCAGGCTGGGGCCTGATCGCAGCTGGGGGCAGCGAGCCTTGGAATTGGCTGAAGGGAAGAAAGAGGGATCCTTTGAGCACAAGGATCAGGTGTCAAATGCGGAGATGGCATCAGACAATTCCTCGGGAGGGTTTAGTTCCTGGGCCAAATCGATCTGCTGCCTTGTGAAGGAGCTCAGAGAGCTGGGAAGAGTCCAAGCAACGCAGGGAATGCACCGGCAGATAAAAGTGCCGGGGAACGGTGGGGAAAAGCATCCGAACAGGGGGCCTCGTTTTGTACAGGGACGGTACAAAAAATTGTCCGAAAGAATAGGAATGGAATGGGATTTTACGTATTCCTCGGAGGCCACAATCCAGTGGGAAGGCTGAGAGAAAGAAACAAGGCCTAAAAAGGCAGATGAGCCAAATCTGCCCAAAGCCTCCAATGGCCACATTCCCTGGCATTGCTGAGGACTTCAGCCAAGCTCCAAGCAAAAGGTGAGCCCCTGATTTTGGTGCCAAGGGAAACTCCAAGTTAAGAATGATCCAAATATGAAGCGCTTCTCACAAAACTCAGCTTTGCAAACCTTTCTTTGGGCTAAAAAAGAAAAGATGGGAATGCCCTTGGCAGAAAAGCAGCTGTGAGGCACAGCAGGCTTCAAATGCCTGTCAGCAGGAGCTCCAGGAGAAACGGCTGCTGGCTCCGGGCATCCTGGGCTTTCCAGGCAGGTTTTGTAGCGGATTGCAAGGCAGTTTTCCTGCCTCTGGGGGGTGGCACCTGCATCCCGCTGGAAAGGGAAAATGTGGAGAGAGGGGCAAGCGGGAAGACGGTTGCTGCTGTGTGTCCTTGGATTGCAGTTCCTCCCGGTGAGTCTGTGCTGCTGGAAGTTTGAAGGAGATCAGTCCTGGAGTACGTGTGGGTTCACCTGTGGGGTTTGGGAGCGACGCTGGACATGAAATTCCAGGGATGTTCCCTTTGCTGGAGTGAGAAGCAGTGGAAGCACTTTGCTGTCTGCTTCTTCATCGCCTTCGCCTCGGTCCCCTGGGGCTCCAGGTAATCCCCTCTCACCTTTGCTTTTCCAAGGGTCTCTAAATGAGGGCTTGAGCTTTGGTGTAGCTCCCTTTACAGGGAAGATCTGTTCCAGGAAAGGTCTCCTGGTCTGGACCGATGGCGTTGCAGGAAGAGCAGGAAACCCCGCAGCTCCTGTGGCTCCCTCATCCGATTTGCCTGCAGGCAGCAGCAAGGATCATTCCCAAGTGTCATCCCCTGGCTCCGTGACTCGGTGAGGTTGTGTTCCCCCAAAGGCCAGGGGCCGCTTTGTTTTGCGGCTCACGAAAGTCCAGCTCGGTGGTGCTGGGTTTGGTTTTTGTGTGTAATGAAGGCACTAAAAAATTCCCCTCCTTCACTGGCACAGCCCTGGAGTGGGAGCAGATTCCCCTTATCCCGCAGTTATCCCGCTCCTGCCCTGGATCCCTGTGGTGCCGTGTGTTCTCCAAGCTCACAGCACTGCTGGCTCTAAACAAGAAAAACAATCCCTGTTCCTTCTCTTCTCCGTCCTTGATGTTCCCAGGCCCTGCATCTCCCTGGCTATTCCCTGTGGGAGTCTTCATCTCCATCCCACCTTATCCCGATCAGGTAAGGGTCTGAGACGTGTTTAGCAGCAAATGCATTCCTGTGAAGAAAGCCAAGAGCAAAGAGCATCCAGATGCAGAGAAGTCTTTAGAAAAGCGTTCCAGACGTGCAAATGAGGGATGTGTCTTCCTGCATCTCCTGTTGTTTTTCTCTGTCACGTTTTGGAAGGGTTTCTCTCAGTGATTTCCTGCAGTCCAGGTGCGTCCCTTCTTTTGTCCAAATCCAGTGCCAGAG
>NW_028120468.1:65000-77000 GCF_965178545.1 Coloeus monedula
CTTGGCTTTATCATGTAACCCCATTCGAACTCTGCCTTCAAGACAGCTGTGAGACCGTGAAATAAAGAACTTAGCAGAACAGCAGCCTCCTCTGCTCTTTCACCCTGGTCCGAGAAGGAGGGGTACCCTGTCAAAGGCTCAACACTTGCCTTTCTGACTTTGTTTCTAAATTTCTACCTTTCTAATTTTGTTTGTTTCTAATTTTTTTGTTTGTTTGTTTCTAACTTTGTTTGTTTTCAACTTTCTCCCTTTAGAAATTTGTTTGTTTCTTGTATTTTACCTCTTTGTTTGTTTCTAAATTTCTGCTGTTGTAACTTTGTTTCTAACTTTCTACTTTTAAAGTTTCATTTGTTTTTAACTTTTTACCATTCCTCCCAGGGAGGGCTGTGTGCAGAATACTAAAACCTGTTAAGTTCTTCACTTTTACATCTATAGGCAAATGCTACTGATGTAGATGTAAATTCATTTTGAAATGAGCCAGCCCTCTCTCTCTACTCTGTCGCATACAGGAATATAAGAAGCTGGGAATAGAGATCAGCAGGTTTTGAGAATAACGAGCCGGCGTTTTTCTGTAGGAAGGAAAGCAGCAAGCGCCTGGCCGCAGGAGCCGAGACGCTCGGGCTGCAGGAGCTGCAGAGCGCCCGGAGCCGGCTTTTCCCTGTGCTCTGTGCCTGCCCCCGGGCTGAGCTGGGCGGCGCTGCTGCCGCCCGGTGCCGGCTGAGCCGAGAGGGCGGCGGCTTCGGTGGCTGCCGAGCGTGGCAAGGAGCGGGAGCGAGCGGGGCGGTGTCTGTCAGCGGAGGGGAGGGTCCCGGGAGCGGCCCCGGTGCGGCCCCGGTGCGCGGGGCGGGCCCGGCCCGGGAGAGAGGGGCGGGGCCCCGAGCGATGGAGCCGCCCCCGTGCCGGGCAGGGCGGGCCCCGGGGCCGGGCGGGGCCGGGGCTCTGGGGCGGGGCCGAGCGGGGCCGGGGGCGGCTTCAGGGGCGGGGCCGGGCCCGGCTGAGGTGCGCGGGGCGGGGTCCGCACAGGTGCGCGGGGTCCCAGGGCGGCTGCGCAGGGCGGGGCCGAGGTGATTTAAGCCCCCGAAATCGCCCCTGCCGCCATTTGCTTCCTCAGAGCTCGGGGAGCCTGCGGCCGGGCCGGGCTCCCCCAGCGTGGCCCGGGAGAGGCCCCCGCTCCCCCTCTTTCTTCCCCGTCTTTCTTCCCCCTGTTTCTCCTGCCCTTATCCTCCTCCTTCTTCCCCCGCTTATCACCTCTTTCCTACCCCCCCCAGTTTCTTTCTCTCTCCCCCACACCCTCCCTGTCTCTCCCAGCCCCCTGCCTGCCCTCTCCCCAGCGCCCCCCCACCCTCTCTCCCTGCTCCCCTGTGCATCCCCGACCCCCCCCGCCTCCTTTCTCCCCCACCCCTCCTTTCTCCCCTCTCCGTACCCCGCTCCCCAACCCGACTCCCCTCTCTTCCTCCTCCTCTGACCATCATCCCTCCCCCTCACCCGACCTTTCCCTTCCCCCCTCGTTCTCCCCAACCCACCCCTACCCCATCTCATCCCTCCCCGTTCCCTCTTTCCCCCGCAGCCGCGGGGCTCGGGACGCCGGAGAATAAAGCCCAGAGGGCCGGAGCCCGGCGCCCCTGCCCTCGCTGGAGCCTCGCACGGGGGACCCGCTCGGCGGGTCCCCCGTGCAGTACAACAACAGCGCCGGGGCTCCGGCTTTCCACACATCACACTGGGGATCCCCTCCTCAGGAGGGATTCCCGGGGGGGGGTGGTGGGTTTTGGGGAGGGTGGTGGGTTGGGGTGGGCCCCCTCCTCAGGAGGGGTTCCCGGGGGGGTGGTGGGTTTCGGGGAGGGGGGTGGGTTGGGGTTGGGGTGGGCCCCCTCCTCAGGAGGGGTTCCCGGGGGGGGTGGTGGGTTTTGGGGAGGGTGGTGGGTTGGGGTGGGCCCCCTCCTCAGGAGGGGTTCCCGGGGGGTGGTGGGTTTCGGGGAGGGGGGTGGGTTGGGGTTGGGGTGGGCCCCCTCCTTAGGAGGGGGTCCCGGGGGGGTGGGTGGGATGGGCCCCCTCCGGAGGAGGGGGTCCCGGGAGGGGGTCTGGGTGGGCCCCCTCCGGAGGAGGGGGTCCGGGGGAGGGGGGTGGGGCGGAGGGGGGACTTTTCCCCCCTCCAGTCCCCGCCCCCTCTCCCGGACCCCCTCCTCCGGACGGGGCTCACCCCGGCCCCCTCCCGGGACCCCCTCCTGCGGACCGGGGCCCCGGGGGGAGGGTGGGGGGGCGGGCGGGAGGGGCTGTTGGTTTGGCCTGTGGTCTCTATGTCTGTTCATGCCACAGAGTGACGTGACCCCCCTCTGCTTCCCCCCCCCCCCCCCCCCCCCCCCCCCCCCCCCCCCCCGAGGCCCCGGTCCGGAGGAGGGGGTCCCGGGGAGGGGGCCGGGGTGAGCCCTGTCCGGAGGAGGGGGTCCGGGAGAGGGGGCGGGGACTGGAGGGGGGGAAAGTCCCCCCTCCGCCCCACCCCCCTCCCCCCGACCCCCTCCTCCGGAGGGGGCCCACCCTAACCCCCTCCCGGGACCCCCTCCTCCGGAGGGGGCCCACCCCAACCCACCACCCTCCCTGAAACCCACCCACCCCCCCGGGACCCCCTCCTGAGGAGGGGGCCCACCCCAACCCACCACCCTCCCCGAAACCCACCACCCCCCCGGGAACCCCTCCTGAGGAGGGGATCCCCAGTGTGATGTGTGGAAAGCCGGAGCCCCGGCGCTGTTGTTGTACTGCACGGGGGACCCGCCGAGCGGGCCCGGCCCGTGTGGGGCTCCAGCGAGGGCAGGGGCGCCGGGCTCCGGCCCTCTGGGCTTTATTCTCCGGCGCCCCGTGCCCCGCGGCTGCGGGGGAAAGACGGGACAGAGGATGGGAATAAGGGAGCAGAGGGGGTCAAAGAAGGAGCGCAGGTGGGGGGTTCGGGGTGTGCAGGGAGAGGTGGGATGGGGGGACAGGAAAGGAGGCGGGGGGAAGACGAGGACGGAGCACAAGTGGGGGGTCAAGGTGCAGAGGGGAAACGAGGGAAGAGGAACAGGGGGAGGTGGAGGGGGAAGGAAAGGTGGGAGACGGAGGGGGAGGATTGAGGGGAGGTGGGGGGAACTGGGAGGGGAAGGGGAGCAGGGTGAGGGGGCAGGGGGGACCCGGGATGGGGGCGAAGGAACGGTGGAGAAGGGGAGAGAGGGTGGAGGGGTAGGGCAGGGTTGGGGTGTGTAGGGGGACAGGGAGGGGGGATGGGGGGACCGGGCCGGGGGGGGAGGGAGGGGAGGGCTAGGGGGGAGAGGGGGGGGGGGTTGGGGGGGGGGGTGTAGGGGGTGGGGGAGGGGAGGCAGAGGGGGGAGAACGGAGAAGGGTTAGAAGAAGACAAACAAACACAAATATAAAGGAAAAGAACTACAGAGACATAGAAATATGGAAATACAGAGATCTAGAGCCCGGTCCGGCCACAACCGTTCCCACCGAGCGCCGAGGGAGCAAATGGCGGCGGCGCCGATTCCCGAGGCTTAAATCCCCTCGGCCCCGCCCCGCGCAGCCGCTCTGGGGCCCCGCGCACCTGTGCGGACCCCGCCCTTCACACCTGTGCCGGGCCCGCCCCGCCCCGCCCGCGCCCGTAAATGCCGGCGGATCCGCGCCCGCTCCGCTTTGTGCGGTGGATGCTCATCCTGCTCCTCCCGGGCTGTGGCGGGACCGTCGTTCGGAGCGCTGTGCGGAGCCCGGCACCGGGGGCTGCTCCCGGCGCTGCGCCGAGCCCGAGGCGCTGAGGTGGGAACGGGACCCGGGCCCTGGGATTCGGGGCTGGGTCCTGTTGGTGTCTGCTGGGGGTCCCGGGCCGAGCCGCTTGTCTCTCGGCGGGCGGGGTGCGGCTGCCGGGCTCGGAGAACTGAGGTGGGATGGGGGATGGCATTAGGCATCGGGATCGCCGCGGCTGGCAAGTGCCGCTCCGGGATTGGCGCTGGCGCCGAGCCCGGCGCTGCCGCTCCGGCTGCGGCCAGCGCGGGGCTGGGCTCCCGCCGGAGCTCCGGCTACGCTCCCGCTGCGGCCGCGGGGAGCCGGGGCCGTGCCGGTGCCGGGCCCGCCGGGAGGGCGGCGCTTCCCCGCAGCAGGCGCTGGATCGCGCCTGGAAGCGGGCGGGCCGCGGGGACCGCCCGTGCCCGCCCCGGCACCCCCCGAGGCCGCCGCTCCCTCAGCGCCGCCCGCCCTGTGGGGCGCCCCCTGGCGCAACCGGAGCGCCGGCGCTCCCGGCCCGGCCCCGCCCGCAGCCCCCACGGGGACGCGGAGCTCCCCCAGCCCCGGCACTGCCGAGGCCGCCGCACCCCCTGCGCACGGCAGCGCCCGCCTCCCCCTGCCCCGGGCCGCTCCCCCGGGGGCCTCCCGCCCGCCGCGCCCCCGCCCAACCAGCGCGCCTGCAGCGGGACGAGCCGCTCCCCCGGCCCGGCCGCTGGCGCCGAGGCCGCTGCTGCCGCTCCTGCTCTGACTGCGCCCGCTGCGGGACCGGGGCCTCGCCGGGGCTCGCTGCTGCTTGAGCCGCTCATCCCACAACTGCCGCTTGAGACCTGATGCTCTCCTTCCTCCCCCCCGCTTTCTCTGCGGCTTGCACGCTCCACTGCAAAAACCTCTGGCTTTAAAAGGCCAGGGAAAAATGTTTCTTCTTTATTTCCAGAGCACAGGAGATCCTGAGTGGCAATGGCTACACAAGGACCACCAAGTCGAACCCTTATGTGAATGGCTCCTCTGGCCACTGAACCCACACCTGGGCACTCTCAGCACCCTGCTCCAGCCAAGCCAATCTCAGCTCCTGGCAATGTCCTGCCTGGGATAGGAATGCCAAGTGCCAGCAAGATCATTCCTATGCAAATATAACTCCTTCTTTTATGCTAATGCTGCTTGCCACACCAGCCCCTGTAATTGCCATAGGGCAGAGCTCCATGGCCAGCACCTGATCATGCAACAACACAGGTGAGCAGTTGTGTGACAGCACTGAACTCTTCCCATAACCCTGATTTCCTGCCCTTTCCAGGATTTACCCAACAGCTGTAAAGGTGCTTGTTCCATGGCCCTTTCCAGGGAGAAATGAGCAAGGCAAGTCCTGAGGGTTCACTTGGTCCACAGCCAAAGCTCTTCTGGAGAGGGTCAGGGCTGCTCCTGCCTGCAGAGGGGCCTTTCCCACAGGTGAGTGTTCACAGCCCAAAATCCCAGGGGCTGCTGAGGCCGGGCCAGCTTTTGTGGCCCAGAGCTGCACAGAGCTCTCAGCAACTCCTGCTCACTGCCAGGAGTGTTCCTTGGTGCTCCTTCCGTGTGTCCCAGCTGGCAGGGAATGGGGGGAAGGAGAAGGCCAGGAGGCCCAGGAAGGGAAGCAGCAGCTCTTGTGCTTTGGATTTGCAGAGAGGACCTGTGCCTGCAGTGTCCTGCCCGTGGCACGCAGTGTGCCAAACACACATCCCCGGAACGGGCACTGGGCTGCCCGGGCAGCACTGGGATGGACACGGATAAAGGGCTGCCCGCGGCCCCTCGGCCAGGGGCTGCTCTGAACAGGCACCCAGAGATGCTTCAGTCCCGACAGACCCCACTGACACCCCAAAAATGCCCCAAGGAACAGCTGGCACTGGGCAATGTCAGAATGGGCTGTTTGCAGAGGGGCTCAGACAGCAATTCCCAGTGCTGACCTCCCACACACCTGCCAGCTATGTCCCAGCCACCCAAAATGCCTTCCCTTCCAGCCTGAGGCCATCATCCCTCAGCAGTGTTAAAGCCAAGGCAAGCTTCGCCCAGAGCAATGAAATGCCAAGCAATGCCCTCAGAGATGCCTTCAAATGAAAGGTCAGAGTCAGAGAAATCTCTTTGGATTGAGTTGGGAGTTTTTGGGGAGCCAGCTGGAACTGCACAACTGATGGAAAGCTTTCCCAGGTGGCTCCCACTGCAGGTGCCCTGAAGGCAGGGATGTGCATCCCTTTCCTGAGGGAAAAGAACTTGCAGAGGCCACTCCTGAGGCTCTGGAATGAAATCAACTCCTGCAGGGAGAGAAGTCCTCCCGTGGGCACAGGGGCTGCCTCAGCACGGGCTGGGAGCGTGTCCAGTCAGCGCCTGTTCCTGCTTTCAAATATCACCTGGAGCCCCAGCTCGGGGGGTGCAGGCAGCTGAATTCCAGGGAACTCTGTCAGGTGCCCCCAGGGACATTGGGGGGGGGGCTGGGGGATGAGGGTTACAAACAGCAAATTCTATGGAACATGAAGCTGTCCTTGCCCTGACCCTGCTGAGCTTCCCTGGAAGCTCTGCTGGGTCCTGCCACAGCTGGTGTTAAATAGGCAGCTCTGCATGGGAATATCCATGCTCCAGGAGGCGCTGGGAGGCTATGCCAGTGGCAATTCAGCAGGGAATTCAGGGCTTTGGGTAGAATTCATCTGAACTAGCAAAGCCAACCCCCAAATCTGCCCACCACCCAGGGAACAATCTTTGTGCTGCCCCGGCAGCCAAAGGCCCTGGGCTGGGAAATGTCAGCAGGCAAATGGATGGAATGATCTAAATGCCAGCATCCCCCAAAGGGACAATGCCATCACCTCCCTTTGCTCCCCAAGTGTCCACTGTGTTCCCCACAGGTACCCTGGGGATGCCAGGGAGGTGCCTTTGCCCACAGTGCCTTTCTCCTGCCCCTCTCCAGCCTGAGGCCTCTTCTCCCTTCCCTGCCAGCTGCTGCCAAGGAAGGAAGACACAGTGAGTGCTGAGTTGACCTCCAAACAGTCCTTCCCTCACCTTGAGATGACCTGAGATTTTACCCCCAAAATGTCCCCATCTGCCTCCTTCTGAGTTCCTCATTTTTTACAAGGAAGCATTCTTTCTCTGCTCTGGAGATTACCACAAGATTTGCCCCCAAAACTTTCCCCACCTGTCCACTACCTCTTTCCTCATTTCCACCTCAATCTTTTCATTCTTTGCCCTACAGATGCTTTCAGTTTTTACCCCTCTGAACTTCCCTACCTGTCCATAAGTGATTACCTCAGTTTACCCCATCAAGTGCATTCTCTCTGCTACAGATCACCTCAGATTTTACCTCCAACATTTTCCGTACATCTCCAGCACTGACTGAGTACTTTATTTTTACCTCCAAATACTCATTTTCTACCATGGAGATTCCCTCAAGTTTTACCTGCCAGATTTACCCACCTGTCCACAGCAATTCCCTCAGTTTACCTCAGGATGCTCCTGCTCTCTCCTAGAGATGACCTCACATTTTACCCCCTCAGTTTTCCCTACCTGCCCAGTTCTGATCACCTCCTTTTTACCTCAAAACATGAGTTCTTTCTTCTACAGATGAACTCAGATTTTATTACCAAAATGTCTATTTTGTCCCCTGTGCACTGACTAGATTTTAAAACCCAAACCATGCAGGTTATGTCTGTCTTACCCCCAAAATGTTCATTCTGTCCCCTACAAATTAGGTCAGATTTTTTCTCAAAACCACTTATGGTTCCTACATAATTACCTCAGGGTTTGCCCCCCACATTCTACCTCATCTTGACTACTGATCACCTCATTGCTTCCTCAATATGTTCATTCTTTGCCCTACAGATCTTCCCAAGTTTTACACCCCAAATTTCCTTGCCTAGCCCCAGTGATTGCCTCAGTTCATGTCAGTGGTCACACTCTCCCTAGAGATTACCTCAAGTTTAACCCCCAAAATTTTCCTTAACTGTCCACAACTTATTACCTCATTTTTACCAAAAAAGATTCATTCTCAACCTTTAGATCATTTCAAGTTTGACCCCCCAAAATTCCCCTACCTGTCCACTACTGATTCCCTCATTCTTCCTTCAATATTTATTTCCTTTCTACCATGTAGCTTCTATCAAGATTTACCCCCAAAGTTTTCCATCTGTCTACTACTGCTTACCTCATTTTTACCTCAAAATGTTCTTTCTACAGCTTATTTAATATTATTTTTACACAAGTTTCCCTATCTGCCCACAACTGATTCCCTCATGTTACCTCAGTGTGTTCATGCTCTCCCCTAGAGATTAGCTCAGATTTAGCCCCCAAATTTTCCCCACATGCTCAGTATTCATCACCTCCTTTTTCCCTCCAAGTGTTCATTCTCTGCTCTTGAGACTTTGTCAAGTTTGGCCTCCAAAATTTTCCTTCTTTGTCTACTACTGAGTACCTCATTTTTGCTCCAAAATATTCATTCTGTCCCCTACAGATTACATCAAGTTTTACCCCCCAGTTTTTCCTTCCTGTACAATATTAACTCTTTTCTGCCCCAAAAATGTGCATTCTTTCCCCTAAACATCACCTCAGCTTTTCCCTCAAAAATGCCACCTTGCTCTGCTTGACATCACCTCCCATTTTCCTACACAAACAATTCTTGTGTCCCCTCTCAGTCACCCCAGGTTTTCAGCTGAAAATGTCTCCTCTGTCCCCTCAAAGTCATCCCAGGTTTTCCCAGTGAGGAGCTGCAAGGAATTCAGGCAGGGCCAATGACACCAGGGAACAGCTGTAAATTCAGAGGCAGAGAGAGAAGATCTACCAGGAAAGGGGAAAGGTTCAGAAAACATTTCTGCAATTAATTAATAATTATTTCCAGTTCCCCACTGAGAAGAACACAACCTCACAGCTGTTAAGGCCTGACAGTTCCCTGCAGGGAGAGCTCAGCCCATGTGCCCAGAGGCAATCGCAGCATCTGCAAGAAAGAAAGAAGCAGCAAAAGGTGATTGCTTCTCTTTCAAAGTTATTTCAAGTGCTCACACCCAAACCCACCTTTGCTCTTGATTCTGGCCGGGTGCATGGTGAGCGCTGGGCACAGGTCATGTCATCCATGCTGGTGTGAGTGATGCTTTCTGGGGGAAAGCAGCTGATCTCCAAAGTTCCCTTCCTGCCCCATGCCTGATCTGCACAGGAGAAAACCTCTTCCAGGAAGGGATTGTGCTCCCTCTAATGCCATTTGCCCAGTCTGTTCCATGGGGATATTGCCAGCCTGGGGCAGCAGAGGCACACGCAGCTCTCAGCACTCCCTGCTCCAAGCACAGCTCTGGGCTCCTTTGCACACTGCCTCTGCCATGGGGTTTTCTCCAGGAGAAGCCAAGGAATTGCTCCTGGAAGGGTGCAGATTAAGTTATCCCAAAGGGAAGCAAAGAGTAAGTACTCCAGGAAGAGCCCTTGGGATCTGCTGGGCTGAGGTGGGAAGGGGACATTCATTCCCTGCAGGGCCAATACACAACAACCTCCAAGCCAAAGCACAGACTGGCAGGTGGGGTCTGACAGCAGCACTCTGACAAACCTCCCTGTCATTCTTCCCTGCAGTGACTTTTGCAAGCAAACTCTGAAGCTGACAAGCCCAGAAGCTCCATCCAGCCACTCTGGAAGGAAAGGATACTCCCAGGGATGAGGCACATTCCCAGCAAACTCTCCCAACACAGCCTGGAGGCAGTGCTGGAGCTCGGGTGTGGGGCTGGGAAGGGCTGCCAGGAGCACGCAGCCCCCAGGTGGGGTGGCAGCGGCAGCAGCAAATTCCCACAGGCTGATGGCACAGCAGAGAGACAAAGGCCAGCAGTGCCCATGGGAGGTGCAGGGTTAATTCTGCTCCCTGCCCTGCCCCATCCCCGCAGGAAGTCTCCAAGGGGGAGAGAAACTCTCAGGGTGCCCAAAATGCAGCATCTGTCACCCTGATCCAGCTTCAACTCAGCATGGGGGGCCAAACTCCCCCCACAGGTAAACACTGAGCTGACCTGGTCAGTCTCAAACACAGCCCCAGTTCTCACCTCCAGCCTGCTCCTGGGGCTGCTGCCACATTCCTGACAAGGAGCCCCTTTGGACAGGGCTCTCTCTGTGTCTCAGGTGCTGGGCACTGCAGGGACCAGGGCAGCCCCCTCTGGGGACAATTGGGGATTCATCCCACACCATGGGCAGGACCAGGGGCCCTCCAGTACAGGCTGGTGGGGCCAGAGCCCATTGGGTTTGGCTGCTCAAACACCAAAGCTTTTGGCAAAGATGGGACAAGTTAAGTGGGTTTTCCTGGCCTGAGAGAAAGAAGAAATTGTTGAAATTAAGCATGGCAATTAAGTCCACTGTGGAAGTCAAAGGCTCCTGGCTTTCCCACTCCTGTTCTGATTGCTCACTAGAGGGTTTTATCCATAAAAAAATGAGAGGTGGCACCAAATAAAAGAGCTCTTTTTCAACATTTTTCCCCTACTTACTTTCATACCTAAAAAGGATGTCCATTTTTTCTTAGTGCATTCTTTGCCTAATTTTAACAGAACTGTTTTCCTTCCAGGCCCCACTTGTGGGTTCTTCACTCCTTTGCCATTGGACTTTGGACAAAGGAAGAGAAGCATCTGCTCCAAACGGGTGTCATCCTATGGGGAACACCCCCTGTACCAGCCCCAGCCTGGGCCAAGCATGCTGCCTCACTCTCCCCATTCTGGATGCTGGCTCCAATCCAGTCTGAGTTTTCCCCTGTTTTCCATGTCTAAGGACAGGAACTTGTCCTGGTCAGGGTGTAAGGCCTTAAACTGCACCTTGATCTGGGGGGCTGGGACTGGGATTCCAGCAGGGAATTCATTGTTTTACAAATAAAAGTTATTCCAGGGAGCTGCTGCTTCACCACACAGTGTCAGCAAAAGAGAGAGAACACCAAAGGTGTATCCAAAAACAAGGATGGAATGATTCCTCCTGCTTTGAGTGGGATCAGGGCTTATGCTGCCCTGGAATGACAAAGAACTTCTCCCTCAGCCCCCTAGAGAGCCCTCAAAAAGCCAAAGTGCAGCAGGGAAGGAAGGAAAGGCACCTGCTGGGGCCAGCACAGCTCCAGCTGCTCATGGGGACTGGGACTGAGTCTGGAGCCAAAAGCCCCTTCCCAGGCTGGAGGGGCTTGCCTAAAGCACCACCTCTGGGAAGCAAAGGGCTATGGAAGAAATGGAGTGGGAATTTACAATAATAATCATAATGGATTGGGAAAGAGCAACAACAGAAGCAACAATCATTCCAAGGGAGCAGGAGGGATGCTGAGCTTTAAACAAGGTTTGAGTGAGGCAGCAGCTCCTGGCAGTTCTAACCCACAGCTCCAGCTCTGCGATTCCAGGAGCACTGCAAGCTCCTCCTGCCCAGTCCCTGGCTTTGCCTCCTGCCAGTACTCGGCACCTCGGGCACGGGTGGCTGCGAGTGCTCCAGTGCTGCTGCCCCGAGGGAGCGGGAAAATGGCCACTAAACCCCTTCCCACTGGGCTGGCTCCGAGCTCTGGCTGGGGAAAACATTTGGCACCCCTGGCATTTCAATGCAATCAGTTTCCATCACTTTGAAGATGCACTGAATAAACCCAGGGCACATAAGTAAACCTCTCCCCATAAGGAGAGCCCCAGGGAATACACAATTCTTCCTATGCCTGGCCAAAGAAACCAGGAGCCAGGTTTTGGGGAAGAGACTCCAGACTCTTATCTCCTTCCCTGGCTGTAAACCACTTGCAGAGGCTTTGGAGTTCATACAAGCTTGTCAGGATTTGGCTACTTCATTTAAATTCTATTCAGATACTGGAATGGAAGTGTCCTAAAGGCACCTCACTCAGACTTTAAGCCCTCTACCACCAAAGAATTTAGATGCTCTTTTCTTAGGAACACCCCACCTCTGCTTCTTTAGGTGTCTCCATGTGGGACATCAATTAAATGCGGACAAATTTTAGAATGCAGCTTCCAAGTCAAGTTACCTGCTAGGAAATTACTCCAGCTCTCTGGCACCTTGGGCTGTTTTAAACACAGCCTGGCCCTTCATGGCTGAGGCTCTGAGCTACACAACTTGTGAGCTGGCAAGTAACAGCAGCTGAGGTCTCATCCCAGCTGTACACAAAAACAGGGAGTGGGGGCTGCACTTGGATACATGCAGGCAGGGTTGGGCCCCTTCTGAAAGCTTCAATCCCTGTTTTTCAGAGACTCAATCAGGGATAATGACATTTTCACAAAGCTCTCTTAAGGCACGTGAAAACCCGAGCAAGAAAATGGAATCAAA